>NC_037687.1:49289726-49449726 GCF_003255815.1 Theropithecus gelada
GAGACCACCCTGGGCAACATAGCAAGACTCCATTTCCATAAAAAATAAATAAACCGTCCACGCTTGTCTCAAAAGAAACTTTTGAGAAGATACTCCCATTTAAGTCCTTGTTAAAAGGGCTTCCTTGTAAGAAGTTCCTCAAAAGATATATTTAAATTCATATTAAAATCATTTTCATAAAATGTGTGTGGAGAAAAGACAAGTTTAATTCTCAAAGGCTCCATTATTGAAGCAAAAATTAATATTTGTACTGTTTCTAAATTGGAATAAAATTGCAAAGATGCAAACACCATCCTATATCACAATCTATAAACCAGTCACAAATGTTAAATCAACTGTAAAAATGATTTAAAATCTACATGAATAATTTTATTAAACTGATTTGAAATCATATTTTGTGCTACCTTCACTTATTAACTGCATCTCCAACAACAAGGGAGTTATAATGGATTTTTGCAAATACAGATATGTTCTCAAATAATACTGTGATCACAAGGCAGACCTATGCTGGGAGCATGTGACTTCCTGTCCCACAATATGGAGAAGGGGCTCACAGAGTGAAAGCCATCTTCTTCACACATTCACAGATCGCCATAGAGTCTCAGTGGGTGCAGTTCAGATTTTATGCACAAAGGTTCATGTTCATCTTGCTCACAGCAGAGGCAAGAAGATCATTTCCCATGAGCACTCATAATAAACTGCATGCAAAGACGTGAAGAGTCCATGAATTTCCCAAAGTGTTTGAAGTTTAAAAACAAAAGTGCATTTCTGGTCCAGCACATGTGGCTCACACCTGTAATCCCAACACTTTGGGAGAAGGGAGGATCACTTGACCCTGGGAGTTCAAGACCAGCCTTGGCGACATAGAGAGACCCCCATCTCTACAAAAAAAAAAAAAAAAAAAAAATCAAAAAAATTAGCCTGATGTAGTGGCCCATGCCTATAGTCCCTGCTACATGGGAGGCTGAAGTGCGAGGATCACTGGAGCCCAGGAGGTCGAGGCTGCAGTGAGCTATGATCACACAACTGCAGTCCAGCCTAGGTGACAGAGTGAGACCTTGTGTCAAAAATAAAACGTAAAAAAGCCAGAGTGCATTTCCACGAGACCTCACTCTTGGTCACCCATTTCATGGAGAGAAGCTCAGAGGGCTGTCATCTCTACAGCCCTCTTTTTGTCTCCTCTGAAGGAAGAATAGCTAGACCAGAAAGTCAAGGAATGTCTCCTCCTTTTTCTGGGTGCCAGGAGACACAGAAATCAGAGTGGGGGCACTCATTACCTTTGTCTCTGGAAATACAGCAGAAACAGACATCTCAAGATGAGATTTCAAGGCATGCAGCTGTGAGCCTTCCCAGATCCTTCTCCAATCTACACTTTCTTGGTTTCTTTCCCTTCCTGATAAGCCATTGGTTACATCTCAAATAAACCTGAATGACCTAATTTCTAAACTCTGGTTCTGCTTCCCGAAAAGTTACCCTGACAGTAGGACCAGCCGAGGTCTACAGGAGAAGAGTCTTTCAGTCTTTCACCTGTCATGAACAGCATCCTTTCTCACCTGTCTCTGCTCACTGGCCACAGGGCAACAGACACCTTCGAGGGGTCCATCAGGTAGAAGCTCTGAGCTCATTGCACCTTGAACGCTTGCATCAGGAAACTCAAGGGCAAATCCATTTGCCTATTTACACGGCAGAAACAGAGACGAGTGGTTGCTACTCCTGATACAAATCTCTGTGGAAGTGTCTAATGGCCCCCAAAGTCTAAATGGCATATCCAGTTCCTTAGATGTGCGGCAAACAGATTCCAAGATCAATAGGCACTGTCCTATAGATAGCTACAAGAATGAAAGCCAGAGAACATGAGGCCAGAGAGAGAAACTGAGCATCGTGGAACACTGCGCTGTTATCTGTGTCTCTTGGGAGTTGTGGAAACACAGCCTCTCAGCCACCTTCAGCTGCAGGAGTTTCTCAGGGGGAAGGGATTTTGACAAGGCGGGCAGGTAGGCAGTGGAACCCAGCCCAATGCCCACATGACCTGTGCAAGCAGAAGGCGTCATTCTCCTTGACCACCGGGGGATGGCTGGAGCGACCATCTCTGAGCATGTCTTGCCCTGTCTTCTTGACTCCCATCTCTAAATGCAAAAAGCTGCCTACCTCGAATACCTACCAAGAACACACTATACTGGAGGCTTTTATTGACATCCCAGCTATAGAGGCGAGCAGGACAAGCTGAAAGTAGCTCCGAGTTCATACTTACAGCTCAAGCTGGCCTCCACCCATGATGGGCAGCGATTTACCAGACAAAGGCAGCTTTCTCACCTCTCAGGCGGGGTTACTCCAGGACTGCTCTTCAGGTCCCAGAGCTCCCCAAAGCTCCAACTGCCCACCTGGATTGAGGGCATACACTCTGTCGGTTTCCTTCCCCTCCCAATACTCCATCAGTCACATCTCAAGTAAACCTGGATGCCCTGATTTCTTAACTCTGGCTCTGCTTCCTGAGAAATTAACCTGAGAGTAGTACCAGGCAAGGTCCACAAGAGAAGAGTCTTTCAGTTTTCTATCTGGCAGGAACAGCGTCCTCTTCCACCTGACTCTAGGCAACCACTCCCTCTCCATCCCCAGGCAGCCTGGGCACAGGGTGCATGGCACAGGATGCCCAGAGCCAGCCCTAGCTCTGCTTACAGGACACAGAGTGATGCCTACGTGCCTTAAGGAGCACTCTGCCCTGACAGCCTTCTCCACCCAGGCCCCTATCCCATCTCCTGCTGCCACCCTGCCAATCTGCTCCTCTCAGATAATATTTCCGAGCGCCTCGGCTCTGAAACACAATATCTGCCTCTTGAAGATGTGATGTGAGCTTTCACATCATTTCCCCCAAAAGTTAATTTCTGTGATGAATGCAATATACTCGAACCCATAAATCTGACCATCTGAAGGATTCAAATGGGGAATTATTGACAGCTGATGGAATCCAAGTGCGGAGATGAAGCTGCTTTTCTCATCTGTCCATCTAAATGTTGGAATGTGTATTGATTAAAATATGACTCGCTACAGAACCCAACATAAATCTAAACTCTATTAGATTAACACTAGCATTCAATTAACATAAAATGACAACGTAGGAGAAAAAGGCTGTGTGTCGGTCACCAGTAATATTTTAGCTGTAAACATGAGGAACCTGACATTGGGACGTGCATTTGCGCACGTGTTGGGGTGGTGGGCACGCGTGTGAGAGCTAGGTTGGTATGTGTGCCCCAGAGGCAGGAAGAGATGACGAGATGGCAGCCTTAGGGGAACTGCAGGCTTCAGCCACAGGAGGAGAAAAGGGTGACTGTGGCTGGTTGGCTTGACTTTGTTTTACCATTGCTTTTATTTAAGACTTGCCTGGGTGACCAGGGCCATGGTGCTGTGCGGGTGATGGATGTGCCAGTCCGTGGCAGGCACAGGGCAGGAGACCTGTCTACAAAAGGAACATCTGAGTCAGCTTCTCAGACACAGAGAGAATGTTTTCAGTGGGTTCAGGACTCCCGTGTGGAGCAACGAAGATTTCTCCCAGGGAGAGGAAAGCAGAGATTTGAAGACGAACTGAAAAAAATTCATATTGGAGTCTAGGCAGAGGCCAAACAGAAAAGTGATGAAACAGCAGTGATGTCATGCATGCCCCTGAAGGGCCAGGCGCTGTGCTGGGCTTCTGCTCAGATCTGTCACTGTTTCAGGTCTCGTAGGTCACACTGATCATACAGATCACCCTGGAAGGGTCCTGGGCGGGCTGGAATGGCTGATTGTGTAGATGAGGACATGGAGGCTCGGACAGGCTCAGTTCTCATGTGACAGCAGCACTGGGGTCCTCACCCATTCCCCTGGGCCATCCCCCGCAGGCTATTTCCACATACGCCAAAAGCATATGGGGGTTTCTGGCTAAGGGGGTTCTCCAGTCATAGGTTCTTATTGGATTAAAGGGCCAGAGGGTGAAGGCTCCAGGAATACACTCAACCAAGACAGGATTGGGGCTGGCTTATAAACACCCCAGCTTTCTTGAGGTGGTCCATGGAGTTCCTTGGAGGGTCCCAGCAGGAATAAGACTCCATCTCCCACAGGGATCACCTGCTTCAAAATGCGCCCACATCCGCTCCCCCTACGCCCTCCTTGTACTTCCTGGGATCTTCTCCCCCTCCTCCCGAAAAACTGCTTGTGCCTAAATCCTTATCTTAGGGTATGATTCCGGAAGTTTCCAAGCAAAGGACTGAAGTCACAGAACTCATAAGTGGCAGCAGAGAATTTGATGTGTTTGCCTTTAAAACAGCTTCGCATCATCCCCCCACCCCATGCTCCTACTAACAGATTCTTGAGCTAGAATTGGAGAGAAATGGGATTAAAACATCACTACAAAGAAGACAGAGGTTTGTAGACCCCGCGTCTTTCAGATTTGACCTTGTTTGCTCTATGGACCCTGAACTATGCTTTGCTGTAGAAATAATGCTCCTTGTCTAATTGGGTGCCCAGGCTAACTCTCGAAGCCCTCTTAGCATCTGGTTCAGATGCTCACCAGTTCGCTATTTCAAACACATGCATTCCGACGTAAAATATTGCATGTGAGGGTACCAACTTGGGAATGCCAGAAACACACCTGAGCAACGGCAGCCCTGGGGTGGCCACTTTAGTCTCTGTATCATCAGCACCATCATGGCCTCTCTGCACATACAGACTTCTCCAGGGGAGGAGACACTCCAGCTGGCAGATCATTTGTCAGAAGTTCTGAATTGCAGAATAAAAAGGGAAGATATTTTCTTTCTGTCTGGGTTCAGTTTCTCTGGCCAAGTAATCTATCTTGTTTTGAATAAAATATTATCGCAAGGAAAAAGAGACATTGAGCTGGGAATTGGGTGATCCAAGTGAAGGCCTGGACGACCCCAGTGATTGCCATAGCCTTGGCTGAGTGGGCGGGGTCGTAGGGTGGTGACCATGCTCCATAAAGTCCTACTGAGAAAAGAACTCCTGGGTAGATGATGGGCCTGTCTTGATGTCTCCAGTCCAGTGGCCACAGACCCTCCCAGGGATCCTTCCAGCTGCACCAGGACTGGAAGGACATTCTCAGGGATCTTGCCAAGCAAGGATCTTGGCAGTCTCCCAGGGTCGGAAGAACGCATTCTGGAATTGCAACCACCCAAGTTGAGGCTGTTTGTTCGTCACTGAACAAATGTCTGCTGAGTATCTATTTATACCTAGTGCTTCCTGAGATAGCACAGGTGCTATAAACACTAGTTAGACATATCCCCATATCGCATGTCACCACAGACTGCCCGCCTCCTCCTCTCCTCTGGTCACTGAGGAAGAGCCACCTCCATCCAGTGAGGCTGTGCCCTTTCAGCACCTGGGGCCTCCACCCCTTCCCCGCTTCCCCCTTCTCCTTCTCCCCCAGTTCTTCCTGCTCTGCACCCTGAAGCCCCAGAGTCACTTGGACGAAGCCGCCATTATCTCGGCTGAGTTGACAAGGCCTCCGTGACCTGGCCACAGTCTGTCTCCAGGCCTGTCCCTCATTACTGCCTCTACACCCTCTGCATCTGCTCCAGGACAGACCCTTCAGCTCCCCAGCTGGGCCAATCTTTCCAGTGATCATCACATGCCACTCCCTCAGCTGGGAAGCCCGCATCTATGTCATGGGCACCTAACTATTTCCTCCAGATTTCAGACTGGACACATGACCCCTTCCCCAATGTCAAGCCTGAACATGTGTCATTGGTGATTTGCCTAAGGGCACCACACATGCTGAGTTATACCCCCTAGGTACCTGTGGGCCTGCATCATGGCGATCCCCTGGCAGACACGATAATGATGCATTCATCCTTGTTCCTCTAGGGTCTGTGGAGAGCCTCACATGCAGAAACACGTGTGCTGAGTGAACGGGATGATTGAATGAGAAAGGGAAGGGCAGGGGAGGGGAGGAGTCTCAGAGGAAACCTGAGGCTGGGCCCTAGGGATGGGCAGGATGGGGTGGGGAGAGGAGCCTGTGTAGAGCAGCGGAATGTTCTTGGTCATGAAATGGGCAATCATTCATCTCTTTGACAGAGTGGACAGAGTACCTTCTCTGTGCTCTCGCTGTTACAGCCTGGCAGGGATACAGCAGAGAGCCAGGCTCCTGGGCTAGTGGGATGGACCTGAGAATGGCTCCTGCCTTCAGAATCTGCCTGAAGGGCGTGGGCAGCGGAGGCACCAGGGGGCTAGTCCGGAAAGGTGTCTTTGGGAAGGAAGGCCTCTGTCTCTGTTCTCAGACCACCAGGAAGAGCCTGGGAAATGCCTCCCCCAATAAAACCAAATGAATCTCTTTGGACTTCATAGTGAACAGTTCATTCCCGGAGACCTGTCTCCGGAGGAGCTCAGTGTCCAACCTGGCAGGGCTGAGAAGACAGCGATGACGAGGACTATATTAACAGCCTGTGTTGAGTAGGTGCTTGCCATGGGCCGGGCATCCCACAGACAGCCTTCCTGGCATAGATTTTCTTATCTGATCTATAGGACTGTCCTACACAGGTGCAGTCATCGTGACCACGGATTTCACAGGCAGAACACCCAGCCCAAATTAATGCCACAGTTTTCCAAGGCCACGCAGCAAATGAGGGCAAAAGACGGGATTCGAACTCAGGCATGCTGATCCCAGTGCACTAAGCGAATGAGAAGGGGTGCATGAGGGGAGGAGTCTCAGAGGAAGCCTGAGGCTGGGCCCTAGGGATAGGAGGGATGGTGAGGGGAGAGGAGCCGCAGGAATTCGTGCCCCCATTGCACTAAGCCTCCCTCGAGCCCCTCCTTCCTCCAGCTTCTGGCACCTAGCCATATGACGCCGTGCTGCGCGAGAGACTAAGAAACCCGTGAGTCCCGGTACCGCCCTCTCCCACCTGGGCAGGATGAGCGGAAAGGGAAAAGCTGCTTTGGAGAGAGGCAGATGCAGGCGCGAGTCTGTGTGACTCTGGGCTCAGCTCTTTTGCCCACTTCGTTCTCTTCCCTCCTGTAGATGCAGGAACAACCCAGTCCGCCCTAGGCCATAGAACCCTTCCAGCCTAGCACACAGCAGGCGCTCTATTCGTGCACATTGCCACAATGAATACATCATTGAATAAAGCGGTTATCCTGAGGTCTTTTCTCCTCTAATTTTTCCCAAAGGTAGGAACAGTTTTTATTTCCATACTTGCTCCGGAAACCCTGGGAGACGGCGAAATCGGGTGTTTGTCATTTGGTCCTCCCTACACCCCCGCAAGCTTCTTCCAGGTTTTAGGCAAGTGGAACCTTGTCCTTCTGCGAGGATCGGGCGCCCTCTTGCGGCCATCTCGGGATTCCCAACGCTCAGGTACCTGCAGCAGGAGAGTGGGATTCTCGGGGGCTGAGGATGCGGAGGCCAAGGGACCGCCTCGCCTGCCCGGGGAAGTGGCCTGGCAGTCCCCGACACTCCAGGAGCCTGTCCCTTCTTTATTCATCAGGCTGGACACCGAGGCTGAGTCCCCGGGGAAGCTGACCACAGTCAGGCACCGCCTAAACGGAGTGTGTGAGGGATGGGGGCCGCCCCTCCCGCAGGCACAGGACTCAGCCGTCGCAAATGCCAGCGGTCCTTGGAACACGTCTGCCCGGCTCAGTCTACCAGATGCCCAGTTTGGGGAAGCGCGTGAGGAACAGAAATAGAGGAGACCCGACCAGACAAGAGGCATTTTTCCCAGCTGCAGGTCGTGTCATTTCCTCTCCAAAAACAGTCAGGGAGCACCAGTCGCCTGTGCATCGCCCCAGTGTGGCATTGGGAGAATTGCTCCTGCTGTCCCCTTCCCTCCAGGAATGATCTAGCTGGACTCCAGGAAGCCTTAGTTCCAGGGGCAGGGGCCGCCATGGGCACGATGCACCCAGGCGTGTGAGGGGGTCCCCCGGCACCACCTGCCCCGCTGCCAGTTCAGAGACCATCCTCACTGAGCTGCTCCTCCGTGGCCTGGCCCTTCTAAACCTCTGTCTCCTTCTTCTGGGCATTTGGGGTGTGGGGTTCCCTTTCCTGATTCACCGGAAATGCCTCGGGTATCTTACACTTGCTCTAACTAGGCTTGGGCACACAGGTGGTCCTCAGGAATCGGAGCTGGCTTGGAGAAGGTGGAATGAGTTGGGAGCTCCTATGATCACAGCAACAAATGACTTTTCCACCAGCCAAGAACTGGGCACCTCCCACGCGGCCCCTTCACATGGCCTCGAAGTGGGTGTGGCAAATGTGACTCGCCTCATAGAAGGGACCCACACGGAGCCCCCAGGGAGCCGTCGGCAGTGAGAGGCAGCTCAGACGCTGGAGCTGGCTTCCCCTCATCACAGATCTGGGTCAACTGTAAAGTAACAAACTTGGGTGGCTCCATCTTCACGGGTACCTGGGTGAGGCATAACAAGGGTCCCTCCTCAGAGGCCTTTGGGTCTGCAGGGACCCCCAACTTGGACGCCAGGATCCTGAGCTTTTAAGCTCCCAGAAGGCGCCCCCACACAAACCTCAGAAACACCAGGAAGCACCTGTAGCCTGGCCTGGGACAGGGTTAGCAGCGTATTAGGCAGAAAATTCTAGAAGGGACCTCTGATTGGCCCAGGGATGCAGGACCTGTCCTAGCAAGCAAAAGAAAGTCAATCACACCCCCTCCCCTCAAACTCAAGGTCAGGAGCCCCCACTGTAGAATCTCTACGTGGGGTAGAGTCTCCAGGGCAAATAAATATCTTAATTTTGCAGAAACTTATTTCCTGGAGAGAGAGAGAAAATGTGGCCAAGACCATCATCATGCACTAAACAATTAAATTCTTTCTAATATTGCATTTAAAATCCAAGAAGAATCCAGATAGCTTGGAGCAGTTAGCACTTCTGAAGGGCACTCCAGTCATTTTGAAGCCAATTACATGCCATTTCGATAGAATTCCTTGAAAGGATGGTGCCCTGAGGACCTGGCTTCAAATCTAGCCCCACTGATTACCAGCTGTGTGACCTTAGACAAGTTACTTAACCTCTCTGAACCTGCATTTCCCCATCTATGAAATGAGGCTAATAACAATGTATACCTTACAGGGTTTGACCTTCACAGCATAGTTCTTAGCACATTGCAAGCACTCAAGACATGCTGGGTGTATACTAACACTGCTGCTCTGCTATCGTTATCTAGTACGGTAGTAAATAGGCAGGGAGCTGTTCATGCACTCTATAGCTAAGACAACCTGACGTACTCTGGGCTTCCAGAGCAGATAGGTCTTCATTTAGTCTGGGAATCTGAAAAGGTGAGATTACCTCACTTCTCGTTAATAAAATATAAAAATAAAATTTTAAAAAAAAACCTAGAAAAAACTCTAGCTAAAAGCGAGTCTTCTGACATTGTTTTATACACAGTCATGGTCAGTCTCTTCAATTAACCTTGATCCAGGCTGTTGGGGATGCTTCGGCATTTCAGGTCTCCTAACCACCCACCTTCCCACTGACAGGCAGCTCCGGCATGGGCGAGGCCTCCCTGATGGACGCAGAGAAACAGCTAACTCACACAGAGGGAGAGACTGATAGTGTGGGAGGTTGCAGGTGCCCCCTCCCTGCACCCAAAAGCCAGCCAGGCACTAACCCAGCTTTTCCACCAGGCAGGCCTGTGTGCAAGTCGCCCCTGCTCTGCTACTGGGACAGGCGACCGCTCCTCTGAGCCTCAGTTTCCCCTTCTGTAAGCTGGGGATAATTACACCTGTCCAGGCGTGTAAATGAATTCAGATGGAGACAGTACCTGGTGCAGGGAGGCCTGCAGCACACAGCATGTGTTCGGTCATTAGTCCTCGGTGCTGTGCTACTGCAAGATGCTAACAAGTTTAGTTTAAACAAGAGGGCCCAGCTCACAGCACAGTTTGCATTCTTGGGAGAACTGGGTGGGACAAGAGCTCACACCAAGGTGGGCCTGAGAACAGCTGCCTCAAGGGTCAGGGGACACTCAGCGCCTGCTCCCGTGGCCCAGGAGACATGAGCCCAGGGTTACCACAACTTGTGATTTTTCCAGAAATTGCCTGATATGCTCTGTAAAATATCCTAGATTTTCAATGTGAATAAGTCTTTAAAAATATGCATACATACATATATTTTACATATTTTTTTGAATATATATATTTTGTGTGTGTATATATAAATACATATATATACACACACACACACACACACACATAAAGAAAACAACGAAGCAATTGAAAGGTATTTCTGGGTCCCAGTTCTGAGGCAAGAGAAACTAGATCCGCGAGGTTTCCAGCTCCCTCCTTACCCCATGTGTGGGCTTCTGAGGATTCTGCTACCCCCAGAACCCAGAGCTATTCCTAGAACACCCCACCTTGAGGCTCGGACAGCCCCTCTCAAAGTCTCAATAGTAATAGAAAGGTGGGTTCCACTTCTGTGCAGTGGCCGCCATCTACTGGTGGAAGGACGTGAGTGCAGCCAATGCCTGCCGGGATCCCCAGCAGAGGATGGGAGGAGAGGGGAGGGAGGAGGTAGGGAAAGGGAGGGAGAAAAGAAGAGAGGGCAGGAGGGAACATGTCGGACCCGGCCAGCTTCTGATGTGAGAAGGAACCCAGCAGCAGGGCCTGAGCCACCTCATCAAAGATGAGAAGCAGCTTAGGCGTCCTGAGTGATGGGGGAGGTGGAGGCAGTGCACCTGCTGCTGGGAGGTCTGGGCCTGAGCTCCGAACCTCCTGGGAGACCAGGTGAGTGGCGATCAGCAAGTGTGCATGCACATGTGTGTCTGTGGCACGTCTGCAGACAGGCACCCTCTGTCTAGATCAACCCTACAGCAACAAACTTGGTGTAGCCGCATCTTCATGGATACCTGGGTGAGATGTACCGAGGGTCCCTCCTCAGAGCACTTTGGGGCTGCAGGGACCCCAGCCTGGACCCCAGGATCCCAAATAAAGTCTCCCAAGAGGGGCCACCACAGGAACCCCAGACACACCAGGAATCACCTGTCCATGCAGTGCACCAGAATGTGCAATGTCTCCAGACAGTGACCACTCCTTTCCCCTCAGCCTTCTGATCCCCTAGCGACTGTGCCTGCTGCCTAGGGCCCCCCAAAGACCCAAACCCCAAAGCTCTCCACGCTGCTGCTGATCCCCATAACCTGTTTTCTAGGAGCACTTTGTCCAGCAAAAGAGAAACCTGGCTTGTTTCCTCAAGCCTGGAATGAACATGGAAAGGGTGCCTTTTTAGCAGAAGCAAGGATCTCCAAATGGTTTTGAAACAAAATTTACCCAGTGCCAGACTCTCCTGGGCCAGTCACATGGCCCTTGAGTGACCACGATCTTCAAGAGCCACTTTCAGGAAACGCGGCAAAGGTGCTTTTCCTGTGAAACACCAAGCCCAGGCAGGCCCTCCTCAGCCCACAGGGCCATGGATCTCTCAGCTGAGCTGAGCTAAGCTTCCTCCACTGACCCCCCCATTCTGCTGTGTGCAGGGAGCAACATAGAAACGTCCCCCAAGACAGCTCTTCAAACAACGCATTACTGCTTACGGATTGTTATTATTATTATTATTATTATTATTATTATTATTATTATTATTGACGGAGTTTCGCTCTTGTTGCCCAGGCTAGATTGCAATGGTGCCATCTCGGCTTACTGCAAGCTCTGCCTCTCGGGTTCAAGCGATTCTCCTTCTTCAGCCTCCCTAGTAGTTGGGATTACAAGCATGTGTCACCATGCCCAGCTAATTTTATATGTTTAGTAGAGAAAGGGTTTCACCACGTTGGTCAGGATGGTTTCGAACTCCTGACCTCAGGTCATCCGCCTGCCTCGCCCTCCCAAAGTGCTGGGATTACAGGCATGAGCCATGGCACCTGGCCACTGCTTATGCATTTTGAAACTTTCTTTTAATTTTTTTACTGGATATTATTTTCCAGGCCTGAAGTGTTTCCTGTTGATTAACTCGCTTTACTCTCATGGAGCCTCTAGGAGGCACTATTGTGACCTATTTATAGGTAGATAAACAGAGGCTGCGGTGGTGAAGTGAAAAGTTGCCGAGCTAAAGAACTGGGCCGGCAGCCCGGGCATCAGCCCTCAGCACCCCCAGCCGAGAAGGGTCCAGAGTGCACGCAGAATCAGAGATCTTCATAGCAGAAAGCACTCTTTGATGCCAGCCACACTGACTCCACAGGGAGCAGAGTGTGTTCAAAGGCCAGGATTTTATTCCCCCATCCCCACCCTCCCCAATTCTCACCACTATCCAATTAAAAACAAAAACAATCGCATAAATGACACTACGCGCCAGGGACTTCATAGACATACGTGCCTTTCACAGATAGCACCCATGGAGGTGGGTATTTTTGATTCCTCTATTTTCCGGTGAGAAGTCTGAGATTCAGAGAAGTTAAGCAACTGGCCTGTGATCACCCAGATGGCAAGAGAGCAGCCTCAGTCTGGGATCTGACCAGTGCCTGTTGCTCTGAGACTGCAGGAGCCAGTCCCAGGCTCCATCCGCCCCTCCCTCTAGCAGCCTGGCCTGATTCAAACGCCCGGACTGCAGGTTCCTAAATCAGCGTCCATCAGCCCAAGGTCAGGGTTATTACAGTTTACACAACTACAGTCACCAAGGAATAACTAGGACAGGACAGGCTGGTTCTAGCAGCTGCTGAGAGAGGGAGAGAGGGAGAGAGGGAGAGAGAAGGAGAGGGAAAGAGAGAGAGAGAACGAACTCAGCAAGAATTCCTCTAGATAGCACTATTTGAAATCTTCCCATGATGAAATTAAAAGTGAGCCTTAAATGATTTATTTTTTCAATCTGTGAATCTAAACAAATGATCCCCCTTCTAGGTACATGTATCATATGATCTCCTTCACAGCTGTGAAAAAATGCTATTAGTGCTTTCAAAGCAGTTTTATCACAGATTAAAGAAGCCTAGAAAAAAAATTGGCAGCCAGAGACAGCCATATGCCTACTTGACCTAGGATGGTAAACCTGTTGTTCATTCCAGAGAGGGGATTATGGCATTACTTTTAGTAAGTTGCTTTTCATATGGAAATTTCCTTTCATAGTAAAGATCTGTCTTTAATAGCATCATCCTAAAAACATGCCTATTTTTTAATTCCCTGATCATGGACATATAGATTTTTATAGTGTCTGCAAGCATACATTAATGTTAATTTCACCATTCTCCTTTGTATTTTGTTAATGTCACAGTCTGCTGTAAAACCTTGCCAAGTTTCTTAACTGTCATGTTAATTCCAAGACCTATTCTGCACTCTTTGACATTTCAGGACAGAACAAGGCAGTAAAAATAGATTAGAAACAGCTTATAAGTATTATAAAATCTAGAACTTTACAGATGGTGGAATTAGGTCTGCTGAATAGAAATTTAGCAACTCCTGAACGCAATAATATTAGAAAAGCCTATTCATTTCTAAGGTAAATATTTGGAAGGGGTCGTATAATGGCGGCTGGAGAAGTGTGGGGAAACTTATGAAATGCAACAGAGTTATATTATTTTAAGAAACACACTGTATGCATATACCATATCCTGCAGAGTTTCAGGTTTCAAAGGCTTTCTCCACTGTATAAATAAAGGGCACATAGTAAGGGCTTGATTTTATTCATGGTCAGTTCAAAGATCACACAAATTATTTCACTCAGGGGATTTGTCTGCATTTTCTTAAGTTAAAGCACAGCATTACTATACTTAGATATTAAATGACACTACCACATGCTAAGAAATTTGCAGGAATGGACACGAAATTAGACACTGTTTTCTTAAACTGATTGCTAAAGAATGCCCACTGTTTAAACCTGCACTATCCATTTCAAAGGGAAGTATTGGCTGATTTCAGGAAGTTTAAAATCAGCTCATGGAGAAGCAGGACAAAGTTAGGGTTAAATGTGTTTTTCTTTCTCCCCAAAGGGGAAACTATTTCTTAAAAAAAAAAAAGAAAGAAAAAGAAAAAAAAGAAAGAAAGAAAGAAAAAGAAAAACCTTTCCCCTTTTTCTTTAAGGAGAACTTATTATTTCCATCATCCTCGTTGAGTTGTTGATGAATAGTTCACATCCCCTGCCAAGCCCCACCCTTGTCTATTTTCTAAGCTCTTTCCTCATTATTTGCTCAGCCTTTTCCCACAGCCCCGACCGGCCGTCAGGGCGGCTTAAACACAACACAGCATTAACATGGGGAAATGGCTTTCAGTTTCCAATTGATCTCCTAATACGTTATGTTGAAATGATAATTGGTACACTCTTCATTGAAAAATAAGAGAGAAAAACTACTTCTCAGTCACCACCAGGTATTATCTTAGTCATGTATTCGGAACAACCAGATACATTCAAAAAAACAAAACAAAACAAAACAAAACAAAAAACTATCCCCCCATCTGCGGGAGAGACTGCAGTCCACAATTCTTTTCAACTGACATAATCCAGATTGATTCGTTCAGCAGATAAAATTCAGGCCACTTCTGCCCTTTATGGGAGCAACATAATACCAGTCTTTATTCAGTAACAATGTAACATAATGAGATCGGAATGTGCAAAATGACTGTTCTTAAATTACTGTGCCTCACAAGGGCCCAACACAAGCTGGGACTTAATGTAAAAAATCATTAGGCACAGATTACTAAAGTGCTCCTGCATTAAGGAGGTCAAACCGAGTCTGTTTATGGCATTTTTCAGGACAGAAAGTCTTTGCTAATATCTCGATTATGACTGTGTTCTGGGGGGCCCATCCCAGCACCCACAGCTCGGCACTGTGTCTCCACCCGGGAGCTGGGAGGCAGAATTAAGAGAGGACAGGGCAGGAGACGGCGTCGGAGGGACTCCACAATCATGTGCTGTTTTCGGGAAAGTTGGGTGCATCAAATAATTTAAGCTCTGAGCTATTAAGTTACGTTAATTTCAAGATCGTCAGGGGATGGTTATTCAAACACATAGAATATTTGGAAAATAAAGAAAAGCACAAAGAAGGAAGAATGATCTCCCACCATCTCAATACCTAGAGATAACCCCTGGCCATTCTGAACGTAAATTCATCCCAAATTTTTTTTCTAGGCATAACTATCTAATGTTTTTATAAAATGGATGCTTCAAATACAGTTTCTCACTAAATGTTGTAAGTAATGCCAATGTTTCCCCATGTCATTAATTATTCCTCTGCAATATAATTTTATAGCTACATGGTGTTTCTTCATGTGGAAGTGCCTAATTTAGCTTCAGCCCTATTCTTGCGCTTGTAAGTTGTTTTCTAAGTTTCTCCTCATTATAAAGGATGTGTTGATTAACATCTTCTTTAATATTTTTATTTTTATTTTTGCTTATTTATTTTTTTTGAGATGGAGTCTCACTTTGTCACCCAGGCTGGAGTTCAGTGGCGCGATCACAGCTCACTGCAGGCTCTGCCTCCCAGGTTCACGCCATTCTCCTGCCTCAGCCTCCTGAGTAGCTGGGACTACAGGCGCCTGCCACCATACCCGGCTAATTTTTTTATATTTTTAGTAGAGACTGGGTTTCACTGTGTTAGCCAGGGTGGTCTCGATCTCCTGACCTCATGATCCGCCCACCTCGGCCTCCCAAAGTGCTGGGATTACAGGCGTGAGCCACTGTGCCCGGCCAGATTAAGATCTTTATGCAAAAGTCTTTCCCCGACACGTCAGATAATTTTCTTTGGAAAAACTTCCAATAAGTAGAATTGCTGGTTGAAAGGAAACACACATTTTATATCTATTTGATACTTATATTTTATTTGGCCCCCAAAAAGCTTGCACCCATTTATATTAATAACACAGTGTTCACAGGACTACATATTTCTAAAGATGGATTACAAACCCATTATCCCAGCCTTTTCCTTTGCAGGATACTACAAAGAGTTCTTGAACATTGCATTGCATCTGCTGACTTATATCACACAGAGATATCATGACCACTATTCGATTCTGCACACTCCCCCAAAAATCCGTCATCAGGAGAAAGACTAAATTAAGAGAGGCAGTCCATGTGGTCTCTTACAAACCTAAGGTTGCCTAAGAAGAGTCTAGAGAAGTAAACCAGAGCAAAACAGAGCAGAAAAGATTTCCTTTGAATTGAAATGATTTTTTTTCAACTTGCAACTCCAAGCCTCATGCAATTTAATTTTTGAATTCGAGAGCGTTCCTGGTCTCTTATCTTGTTTAAATAGAAGACTTCCAAAATTCCAATCACTGAATCATCGGGTGGCCTCTGAGATGATGCAGTTACTCTTCGGAACACTGGGCTCACGTCTGGAGTGGGGCCTGTATTTGGTCAATGTTTGCACAGAACGAAACAGGCACCATGTGTCAATGCAGAAGGCTGATGCAGAGCATGTATGAGGCAGAGATTTTGTGTATGTATATGTACACATGTGCACATAAATATATTTATCTATAAAATGAACATCACCATTGTGGCCTCCTCACTGAAACTCACACCATCTGAAATATTTGCACGTGATTACTAGCCGCTACTGTCAATCATGACGGCACAAATCCAATACTCAGGCCATATGGCCTTGAAACTTTCAATCGATAGGAACCTTTTAAAGCTGAAGCTTCAAAAAGTTGTATCAAATATATATTCAATGAGAAGAAGGTTAATTGAATAATTGATTACTCAGTAACAATTAAGTGCTCTTCAGATATCTTTGGGAAATCATGAAATATAATGGTGATAGATATTTATTAGTTTATCAGTTCTTACTGTGTTGTACATTTATTTTGAGGCCTAAAGTCAATTTCTTTCATTTATATATTTTAACAGCAGAGTCCCCGGATGAAATGATACATGTATTTTTATTTCCACGCTGCCGAGGAGATGACAGAGTGGAGAGGGATCCATGTAGAACCAGGGGTGTAACATCACAGCATTTCCCAACATCAGAGATGGCTTCTTTGTGACAGCTCTTGGGTAACATAGTCAAACAACGTCTCTCGGAAAGGTGCGTGCTCCGACACTCAGTCATTTTTGTAAGGAGAGCCTGGGCGCTGAAACTGCACACTGCCATGGCTGTTGAAGGATTCCCATCATGTGGGTTGTCCTTCCTTCTGCCTGGTTTATCTTCAAAAATAACCAGATCTGCGGGTCTCCAGAGACAAGAACACAACAATTGTTTCTCCACGAATAGGCAGAGTGACCAGCCTGTCACTATCATTTGTGAACAAATCCCTTAGACTAGTCATCTGTGGCTTTTTCAAAGGAGGTATAGATGGGGCTTTATGAAATCATTGATATCTATTGAAGAGGATAAACACACACACACACACACACACACCCGTGTCAAAAAGGGTAGAAGCAAAGACTGAACATAATCAGATTCTGCAGAAAGGTGGGTCCAAGTGCTCACTCTATAGGCCATACTTTGCACGCATGATACGGTTGTATCTATGTCCCCACCCAAATCTCATGTCAAATAGTGACATGGTTTGGGGTTGTTTCCCCCATTCTGTTCTCTTTATAATGAGTAAGTTCTCACAAGATCTGATGGTTTTATAAGCGTCTGGCATTTCCCCTGCCAGCACTTCTTCTCTTGCCTGCTGCCATGCAGACATGCTTTCCACCTTCCACCATGAGTGTGAGGCCTCCCCAGCCATGTGGAACTGTGATTCCTTTAAACCTCTTTGTCTTTATAAATTACCCAGTCTTGGGTATGTCTTTATCTGCAGCTTGAAAACGGACTAATACAAATTGTAATCCCCAATGATGGAGGTGGGACCTGGTGGGAGTGATTGGATGATGTGGGTGGTTTCTAGTGGTTTAACACCATCTCCCTTGGTGTTGCCCTGACAAGAGTGAGTGCTCATGAGATCTGGTTGTTTAAACATGCGTGGCACCTCCCACCTCCCTCTTTTCCTCCTGCTATGGCCATGTAAGAAGCAGGTGCCTGCTTCCCTTTCGCCTTCCACCTTGACTGTAAGTTTCCTGAGGCCTCCCAAGCCATGCTTCCTGTACAGCCTGCAGAACTGTGAGCCAAATAAACCTCTTTTCTTAATAAATTACCCAGTCTCAGGTATTTCTTTATAGCAGTGCAAGAATGGACTAATACAATGCGTCACCATCAACTTTACCCAAGAGTTCAAGAATCTCTAAGAAATCCCCACACAAATGGTAAAGTCAGATTTCCTGACAGCAAAACTTCAACATCCCTAATGGACCCACCTGAGAGATGACAAACTGTCTAAATACAAGAAACCTATTCTAAACAGGAGTAAAAACGAATGTTTACTTATATACCTACCAACTAGGCCAAATGTTAGCAACTTTATGTCTCTGTATATTTTCTCATTTATTCATTCAAGAAATATGTGCTGAACCTCTTCTCTTGGCTGGTCACTGTAGTCGCTGAAAGGGATTAAGCTGTGAACAAGATAGATATGCTTTCTGACTGGTTAGAGTTTTTAGTTCAGTAGGAGAGTCAGACTAGAAGAAAAAAAAGGAAGAGGTCAAACACACGTAATTTTTAATCACTGCTAAGAAGTTAAAAAGGGACCAAGAGAGGGAATAACAGAGGAATAGGCATTTTTGAGTGGAAGGTAAGAAATTGTCAAAGAATGAGAAAAAGTTGGCCAGGCAAAGCCAGGTGTGTGTGTGTGTGTGTGTGTGTGTGTTGTGTGTGTGTGTGTGTGTATGGGGTGTGTGTGTTTATGTATTGGGGTGGAGAGAGAGTTTGTCATTCATTCCAGGCATTGAGAACAGTATATTCAAAGACCCTGGGGTACCAGCAAAGAGCTGGAAGTGTTTAAAGATTGGAGAGAAGATCTCTGGGTTGGAGCAGAGCTTGAGAGATGAGGTTGAAGGTTGGGCAGTGACCTGATCACTCTGGGCATTGTGGCTGAGGGAAGCTTGGGTTTTAATCAAATGGGAATGGAAAGGCCAGGCACGGTGGCTCACACCTGCAATCCCAGCACTTTGGGAGGCCAAGGCGGGCAGATCACTTGAGGTCAGGACTTTAAGACTAGTCTGGCCAATATGGTGAATCCCTGTCTCTACTAAAAATACAAACATTAGCCAGGCATGCTGGTGCGGACTTGTAGTCCCAGCTACTCAGAAGGTGAGATAGGAGAATCACTTGAACCTGGGAGGTAGAGGTTGCAGTGAGCCAAGATTGCACCATGGCACTCCAGCCTGGGCAACACAGCAAGACCCCATTTGAAGGAAAAAAAAAAAAGGGAATGGAAAGTCATTGAAGGGTATTAAACAGGAGGATATATGGTCTGATTTACATTTCCAGAAGTTCCTTCTAGCCAAAGGGTGTAGAAAGGTTTGGGTAAGGTCTGTTATATCAGTTCGGCATAATCCAGGTAAGAGATGACTCCCATTCCTCAGGGTGCAGATGGAAGAGAAGGAGGATTCTGGATTGATTTATTTTTGAGATGTAATTAACAGGTCTTTCTGGTGGACTGGAGAGAGAGGAGAAATTAAGGATAACTGCAAGGTTTGAGGCTGTGAGATGTCAAAGTGGAGAAGTCAAAGAGAACATCAAAGAAGAAATTCTGGGGAAGACAAGAGAGTTGCAAGCGCCTGTTTGAATCATCGGCAGAAGAAATCTACAAGGAAGGGTGAGACCTCCCAGGAAGAGAGTGCAAGAGGAAGAGAAAGAGAACCGGGGCTGAGCCCCAAGGAGCACCAGAAGAGCAAAGAGGGGAGAGAGGGTCAGTAGGAAAGATCAAGACGTCGTCGGAGCAGTGGCAGGAATACTGAGAGAGTTCAGTCTCCTAGCTGCCACCGGAGAGGTGGCTTTAGCACAGGGTCTGCTGGCAGCTGCCTCTTGGATGTTGCTGCTTTCTCAGTGATCTCCCTGGAGCCTTATTGCCTGTGGACTCTCCAAGTCTGTAGAGTGATTAACTCTTCGAGGTAGATTCTATTTTCACAGTCATTACACAGAGAAGACCGAAAGCTGAGGCAGTTTCGGTGACTTACGTGACATCACGTTCCAGCTTAAACCCACACAGATCTCCCCCAATCTGTTAGATGCCTCTGACTTTCTAAGGTGCTCTTGGATTGGAGGGTCCAGCTGGCTACATGTGGTCAAGACATACCACTGGGAGAATGCAAGGACATACTCTGAGTGTCTTCTTTCTGCACTTTTCACACCAGCACTGCCAGCATCTGTGTGGTTTTGGATGAAAATATTTTTGGATGAATATTGGCTGATTCTTTCCAGTGTCCCTGCAAAAGGGCCAGCCGCAACTGCCTGTGAATTAACTCCAGGAGAAGGAGGCTTTGTGAAGGAGATAACTAAAGGTAAGAAAGGCCTTCAAAGCAGGTTCTCAATTTCCAATCAGGCCATGCGCTCAGCCCTGGCATCTCCCCTGTAATTTCCATGGTTCAGACTGACCCCGTGCGGAGCAGAAACATCAGAACGAGGCCCTCCAAGTCCAGGGGCACCTAATGACACTGCGTTGGTGGCCTTGCATGTCCTGCAGTGTCAGGGGTGAACCAGGCTTTCTGTTGTGCCTCGTAAAATGATGACAGGCATTGCCACCCAGGGACACAGCCAAAGTAGACAGTGAGGTGTCACAGACCAGAGAGCAGATGTATGATTGCGTCCCTGCCGAGACGGGATTGACATCCTTTGACTCTCTGGAGAGTGTGCTGCAGAGGAACTAACCTCACTGCTCCGGTTGTACACACAACAATATTGACAGCCAACAGTTCCGTGAGCATCGTTGCACGGGGCACAGGGACACAGAGTGACAGCGCGTTTCCAGCAGGGTAGAGATGGTGCAGTGTGCTCCAGCCAAGGGGATAACCAAAAGCAAGGCAGAGTTTTCATATTGTTTTAATGTGATTTCACAATCCTAAGTTAATTTATTTTCTTATGCTAGAAAATAGTCCGGCACTGCCATATTCCAATATGTGCTCCAAAAAGCAGTCTGATAAAATTCATTAGAAAAGAATTCAATTCATCATATAAAACGCAGCTGTTTTATTCTAAGTATTTCCCAATTCAGAAGACCAGGCAATTGTTCCTTTGAGTAACACCAAGGACAGCACTGGAGAGGAACCAAGAGGAGGGTCTCCAGGACTCTAGAACTCCATCTTGCTGCAGAAGCAAAAACTTACCTCATTTTGAGCCCTCTCAAGTACATGCAGACATCAATGAAAGCGGTTTTTGTTTTGTTTTTTTGTTTTTTGAAACAGGGTCTTGCTCTGTTGCCAAGGCTGGAATGCAGTGGTGCAATCCCAGCTCACTACAGCCTCAAACTCCTGGGCTCAAGTGATCCTCCAACTGCAACCTCCCGGATAGCTGGGACTACAGGTGTGCACCACCACACACAGCTAATTTTTACATTTTCTGTAGAGACAGGGTTCCATTATATTGCCCAGGCTAGTCTCGAACTCCTGGGCTGAAGCGATCCTCCCACCTCAGCATCCCAGAGCACTGGGATTACAGGTGTAAGCCACCAAGCCAACATGAACAGGAATCTTTAACCGGTCAGAGGAAAAGACACTAAAGAGCAAAAGGAGATCATTGCTAGATTCCTTCCTTGGATAAACCTGTAAAACACTAGGTTTTAGCCAAACCCTCCCCATCTTTGCAGGCCCAGCTCAGTTCTGCCCTATTCCCCAGTCTCATTCCCTTCCCACTCATGTCTTGGGTAGCAATGCGGCTTGCATAGTTTAGCTCCATTTCCCTGAGTTAACGGCAAACTCCTTTGAGGTGAGGGCTGAGTTCACCCTCAGTTTCTCCAGCCCTTCCCCTTTCAGTGACTTCCAGCTCCCTGTACCAATCAGCATGCCAGGTTTTCAGTATTGCTTTTGTCTGGAGTTCACAGGAGTGGAGAACTCTTGCCCCATCAGAACCCAGGATTCACCCGGGTGCTTTAGCTCTGCCTTCTGGCAAGTGCCATCTTCCTCTTTGAGGAGCTGTTCCTTAGCTCTGTAGTTCTCACAAGCAAGCCACCGGAGAGGGTGCAATTCCCAGCTAATTAAAGGTCTTGAGATCCTCCCCTCCCCTTGCATGTGGCCACAATTGGGTACCACGTAGTGCTTTCTCCAAATGCAATATGTAATAGATTCTTTTATTCATATTCACAAACAGAAATGAGCAAAGCTCTCTGAGAAGATGATGAAGAGAGCAGGAAGCTCTTGCAGTCACCTGGCTACCCCTACGCAGTCTGTCACTGCAATACTCTACAAGACCCATTAAGTGCTGATTTTACTCTATCTTATAAATGGAAGAACAGGTAGAAATTTTAACTCACATGAGATTTATTTAACCAGCAGCCAAATGCTGAGAGCTGTCAATCTGAGGGTCCTGTGAGTCCTCCTAACTCCCTAGATGTACCCAGTGCTAAGTCCCTAAGAACAGAGTTCTTAGTTGCAGGAGCACAGCCAGGTGCCTCAGGCCACTCCTCACTTGTTCACTGTGCAGGTGACAGCTTGAGAAATTTGGCAGCAGAAGATCCTGCCTTTAACCAGCATTCAGAAATAAAAATTTCTGCAAAGTTAGCCGTGAATGCTGCTTGGGGATAAAGAAAGTCAATGTTGTAAGCACAGTGGCTTTGCCCAGCATGGGAGGTGTGTGGGGGGTGGGTGGAAGACACAGCTGAAGTGTGGAGCTCAGCAGAGCCTGCCTCAAGGCCAGCCCTCAAATTTACCTAAGCCCACCAGCCTTTGGGGGCACTGGGTTCCTGGTCTTCATGCAGAAAAAAAAAAAAAAAAAAAAAACAAGCTTCAGTCAGCGCCCCAATAGCACTGAGATCCATTACAGCAACAATCGCCTGGTTAAAAGAACTAAAGGCCTAGACAGTCACTGCCCAGGGAAGCAGAAAGGTCTTTTTGGTTTTACCTTTATTTCATCACTCAACCAGTTGCAGTCATAAAGAAACCTTTGGAAACAAGCATTCCATGGTTCTTTCGCTTTAGGAACCACGGATGTTGACTTAGGCTGTGTTTTGCCACATCTGACTCCAACACAACCCACTAGTTTCCAGGAGGGACTGGGGACGGGGTGTATATGGTGGGTGGTGAGGAGTGAAGAGGCCCAAGTGAGAAGATGATCAGATGATTGTACGGCTAATGAACTTTCCAGATTTTGTGATGATCCCCAGTACTGCCCACCTAGGAACTGGATGACTACTGTGCCCGGCAGCCACACCTGTTGGATGTACCTAGGTGAAGGTCAGGCTCCCTCCCTACTGAGCCGCCAGAGCCTGGGCACCAGCCCTTGGCTCACTCACACCTGCTGCCAGGTAGCAGCCAGGGACACTTTTCATGCAGCCTGCTCATTTCAAAGGAGTGTCGGCGACAGGGAGGGGAGGATCTCAAGACCTTTAATTAGCTGGGAATTGCACCCTCTCCAGTGGCTTGCTTGTGAGAACTACAGAGCTAAGGAACAGCTCCTCAAAGAGGAAGATGGCACTTGCCAGAAGGCAGAGCTAAAGCACCCGGGTGAATCCTGGGTTCTGATGGGGCAAGAGTTCTCCATTCCTGCGAACTCCAGACAAGAGTCAGCAGCAGGGGGGCACGCAGCCTCCACCACTGCAAATGCCCTGTGTGTGCCAAGGTAGCAGCCCTCTTTCCCTGGGGTCTAACTATCCTATCTGCAAACTCTTGTGTTATGAGCAAGGCAGGCTGGGCAGGAACTCTTGGCGGAGAAGGGAAGAGCCACACCTCCCTAAAGGAGGTTCTCTTCCTTCCCCTGGTTCTCTTCCTTCCCCTGCTCCTGCGGATCCCACCTCTCCTCTGTCCCTTGTCCCGGACATTCTAGGTTTTCAAGAGAACCTGAAAGCCTGGATTTGTAAATTTAAAAACATTTCATTTTTAGACTGTGTGCAACCAATTAAAAGCAAAAGTATAATATCACAGAAGTCAAACAAAACACAACTGTGAACTGGCTCCAGCCATCAGGCCGCTCTTCAAGTTTTCATTGTCCTCATGGGCCTCTCAGAGGGCCCCCCTAGCCCTCCATGCCCTGTGTCAGCTTTGCTCCCCGAAAGTGGACGTGCAGTGAGAAGACAGATGCTACACCGAGAGTTAACGTGTGGTCCCTGGACTGGCAGCATGGCCGTGACCCCGGAGCTGACGGGCAGAAGAGAGGGTCCTCCCCAGAACTACTGAGTCAGAATCGCCACCATTGCAAGATCCATGGGGACCTGGTTGCACATGAGACTTTAAGAAACACTTGTCTAAGTATAAGTAAGATAAAAGAGTCGAGCATGGTGAAACCCTCTCTCCTTTCCAGGACTTGGAAATGCCCAGATAACAGCACCTTCCCTCATGTTTAATCTTTTCCACCCAACCTTACTAGGCTAGAAATAGTCGCCATTCGGTCCTGGGAGAATCCTGGATTCTGATGGGGCATCCAGAGTGGAGGCAGCACTGTCACTGGGTTCCCAGCCTTGGTGTTACCGCTTCCACTGCCCACACGGGGAGTAAGAAGTGGATTTCCAGAATAATCCCTCTCTGACTTCCATCACTGTAGGAGACTTTACAGCCGCCAGGGATGACCCCAAGCCCACGCCCCAGGTGAAGGTCAAGCAACCGGGACAATGCCACTCAGCTCAAATCACTAGGACAGGAAGCCCAGGAAAATTCCCTTCGGAGATCAGCCTTCTATGAAACTAGAAGTTGCCTGCTGCTGACTCCAGACTCAGGAGAGGCAGACACAGCACACAGAGTCAAGGGGAAAAAGTTTCCTGGTGAGTCCCACAGAATGATGGGGCTCATTCACTCCTTAGAAAAGTACCTCTCTGCGTCCACGGGGGCCTCAGGATGACGGTGGAAATGCCTGCTGCCATCTCAGCTTTACTTCCCCGACTCTCCCCAGATCCCCAGGCCTCGTCAGCAGAGACACATCTATCGATAATTACAGAATACACAGCTTTGGGGGGCATTTCCCTTCCATTCACGACATTTAGTGGTGTCAGTCTGAGCATAAATACAATTAGATTTGAGAGTTCTATTACAAAAGCCAATAAAGCGGGCCTCAGTAGAGATTCTAAAATTACTTAACTTTTCTTTAGAAAAATATTAAAACAGTATTATCACATCAATGAGAAGAAAAGACAGGAAGATAATAAAGTTATGTTAAACCTCCCTGTATTTACTCATGTGTGAAACAGTTATGTCTGGTCACATAATTGCAATGGTTCTGAGAAATATTTCATATTTTATAATGAACATTAAAAGAGTTTGTGGATCATTACTTTATATGAGTTCCAAAGTTATTACATAAAACCCAATAGGAATGGTTATAAATTATCAGATCCTCCGGCCTGGCCTTGGTAAACATAACATGAAGACTGAGACATTTCAGCAGACAAGATTCATGAGAAGAGGTAAAATTCTTCCTGCATTTTAAGGAGAAAAGAAGACCAGAGTACTTGTAACCAGCTCTTAGCATTTTTGTTTCTGTTTCAAAGAAATGCTATTGAACCACTTGCTTAAGCCACACACACACAAAGCTTCTGTTAGAACAAGAGAGTTTCCTTTAAACACTGCCCTCATCTCCCCATTTTTCATCGTCCTATCTGCGGCCTTAAGGTCACTGCCAAATTCTTGAATTTTTCAACACAGCGTGGGTTTAAAATGCTGTACTTAGCAGGCTCATATGATACCCAACAATTCTTTATTTTCAAAAGGAGATCCTCTCTTTGAAATCTGAAAATACGGCATCTTTACAGAAACTGGAGAGTTGATAACATTCTGAGGAAGTTTTCTTTTTGGGTCTGCAGAATAGGTTTGCAGACAGCATTTTAATTACAAACTCTCATTTGTGAACCACAGTTAAGCGTGAAATGGGCGCTATTCAATTTCCTCGTGCTTATTCTCTTTAAGAAAAATAAATCACAGCGTTATATTTTGTTCTGAAAAATCACACCTGGAGCTTCCCTTCCTCCCTCACCCTTGCTTTCTGCAAGGTGAAAGAGTTAAGTATCAGAAGAATAGCAGCTGGGTAAACAAAGTTAAGGACCAGAGAAGTAACATCAAATCTTCTTGTCAGCATCCGAGAGGCGCAGTGCCCAACTGGGCCTTTGGAGATGCTGAAAACGGGGGCGCTTTCTGATAAAACACACAGGCGACATTTGCTACCTGGTTCTAGGAACTACAGGCACCTCCCTCGCCTTTGTTCAAAGCAGCCACGCTTCCGGTACCTGTGGAGTGAAGGTGGGTGCCCACCCTTCAGGACCCCACCTGACCCCTGTGAGGCTCCCCTACCTGCCAACTCCCAACCGTATCCCGGGTTCTCCCCTTTATGTGGCACAGCTGTTGGTGAGGCTTTCTCAGCAAACAGATGTCTTTTGGAGAATTTAAAGCTCTGAGTTGGAGGCCAGATTCTGACTGTACTTTGAATTATGTCTGCCTCGATCATTATGCAGTCATTCACATATATTTTAGACATCAATATTGTCTTGAAATATTCTCGAGTTCTCAATGCTATTTATATGCTTCCATTCTCTCCTTTGCTTCTGCTCTGACAGTATGCTCCAACGTCCCAGAGTCACTGACGACTTGCAGATCATTTTAACACATATTTTCATTGGGGAGGGCTTTGCTATTTTATTTAAAATGATTTCTCGCTAAATTGAGCAGAGATTGACATTCTTGGGACCACAACCAACCTTGGTAATCTGTTTGGATGGAGGATTTACCCAGTTCAGTATTTTTTAAGACGAAACAGTGTCTTGTGTTGCCTCTTTCTATGGACAGCAAGTTTTTACCAATGACAAAAGGAAGAGTCTAAGGATGCCAATTTGCAATGTGGGAGGAAAAAAATCTCTCCTTGCTTATTTACAGAAATGTGCATCGGCTAAAATATGAGATTCTGACATAATGTAAGCCCATAGGTAAAAGAAAAAGCAAACTCCAAACTGTGAAAAAACAACAACAACACATATTTTCAGGACTTAAAGAGTAACAAGAAGAGGAGAGAAATCTTAGGGGCTCTTTCAGCATATTTAGTTCTAGGCCAAGTTTGGGATAACCGTCATGGCCCCTCAGAGCTTCATATGGTCACCAAGATAGCCAGTTTGATTCAATGACTGTGTTCTTACTTTCAGATGGGGTCAGGGCTCTCACCACTACCACTCATCTATTGATCATTTTGTCCTTGTTTGTAGATCATCCCTTTGAAGTATTTTCTCAATGGCCTCTAGGTGCCGCTAACACTGCGTAGCTTCAGCCTTTCTGCACAATGAAAACATTAATTTGCTATGAGATAATTTTTGACGTAAATGTAAAATGGTGCCCATTCGAACTCAGTAATGAAGCATGGTGCATTTCTGCAGCTCCTAATTTGACTAGTTAAATGACTCCATTACGTGTCTAACAGACAGAAGCAAATAATTTCTGGTCAGTTGATGTTCACTTACCCGTATCATTTTGCCCTGAAAATAAAGTCTCCAATCTACAATTCCTTTGTCTTAGTTTTTTGTTGTTGTTGTTAGTTAAGATTATCAAAGCAAATATACTTAAATATTTCAGATTAAACCAGTATAAACTAACAATTAAAACATCAGAGAGGATGGGCAAATCAAATATGTGTAATAGGAGAGGTGGAAAACCAGTCAGCCCTTTCTAAATTAATTACTCCAACTTTGCCCCTGTCACTAGGTCCTAGGGGTTAGGATGACTCTCGGGCTTCAAAAGCACAAGTGTGTATCTTTCAAGTCGATTGTTTTCCTGTGACCCCAAAGGGGCTACTGGCTGTTCCTGTGTCTTTTTCACTTTGCCACAAAACTTTGAGGATGTTTGGAAAATCAGTAGCAGGATGCATCTCACAATAGCAAAAAAAAAAAAAAGAAAAAGAAAAAGACAAAATGCTGCTTTAATAAATATCAAGTGATGAATAATTTTGCCCAAAGGGAAAAAAATGGTTAATATTGAATCTTAATGTTCTTCATCTAAATGCTTTTTTCTTCCTGCTAAAAACAAGTTTAGAATTAAAGCGTATCAGTTTACACATATTGCATGCATATTAGTGAGACACAGCTGTGTATGTCCCCCTCTTAAGAGCCATATGATTAAGTTATGGGATATCATATAATCCAAACGCTGTTTCTATTGGTCACCTTTCACAGACAAAAGCTTTTTAGTTTTAGGTCTATTAAATGACAGAATGTCCGATTCTGGAAATGTGCAAGTAATTATTATGAAGCACCTGTGACTCTTTTTGCTCACCAAGTCCATCTATAAATTGCTTCTGGAACATTGCTCAGAGGCTGACAGAGGACTGTCCTCCCTGTCTGGGGCAGCTGTTAGGCATACCGTGAGGTGGCTCAAGCCCCAGGGTTGATTCTGGTTAACTGTGGAATCAGGACCCCAGCTGTCCTACCCCATTGCTCTGAAGTGAAGGGACTATAGACTCTTTCAGTGGAGAAACAGTGGTCTGTGGTGAAGAAGAGAACCCCTGAAGTTCAGAGGGAACCCTGGGCCCACCCATTTATCATCAGCACTTCTGGATGGTATTACGAACTAGGTCTGCACCAGGCAATTGGTTTTCAAAAACATGTGAACTGAAAGAACCAGTATAAACGATCTTTATTTTTCCCCAAAGTGACTATTTGACCCAATTAAACACACTTTTTAAAAACTGACTCGAGTGTGTCTGTTTACTACCTTTATTGAGCTTTTAAAATTGCAAATCCTTGTTTGTGGGCAAATTCCAGGCACTTCTGTGTTAGGGACGAGGGACAGGGAACAGCACAGGCTGCTTGCCTTTTGATGTGAATCAATGTCAAAAGTACTGATTATGACTCATACTCTGTGGAAACGTTGGCTGATGTCGTTTCTGCCACTTGACCCGGGGAAGTTGCTCTCCTGCAGAAGACCAGTAGCTGGTGCTGGAGGGGTGGGGGCTCACACCTCTGCCGCCCCTGCCCAGGGGCCCTGAGATAGCCATTGAGGCCAGGCTCCTTGGTGTGATGTAGGTCGAGTGCCTGTGGGTTTGCAGGAAGGATTTGGCCTTTTGATTTGGTGTAGAATTTACAACCTGAGAGTGATGTCTCAGCAAGCAGATCTGGGTTGTACTGGAAAAGGAAATGAGGTCAACTGAGAGGAACAGTGCATCTGAGGAGGCTTCCACGCGGCTGCAGGTCGGGGACTCCAAAGTTACTTCTTGTGGGCCCAGCCCCTTGACAGGGACACCTGCAGCTAAGAGCATCTGAAAACCCGTGGGTGTGCACCTTCTGCACAGGGCAGCCCTTTTTAGTCTGTGTCCTGGGAACACAGGAAGAAAAGGAAGCACATTACATTTGAGGATGAGCCCACAGTACAGCCTGAAGGGAAGCGAGTCATAGGAGAGCCGATGCATCCCTCAGGTGTGAGGAAAATCGGAAGCACAGAGCAGAAGAAAAGTGAAGGCGCACTTCCCAGCTGAAGCTGACTTCAAATGAGAGATTTCCAAAGTGACACGTGGTAAACTTTACAACTCCCTAAAACCCAGAGAGGGGGCCAGGTCCCTCTTGTACCGGTTGTCAGGGAAGCCTCAAGACTTCATGCTGCTTGCCGTAAAACAGCCGGGGACATCCAAAACAGTTTCACTAGCAAAGGGTCAGCACTCCCTGCTCCAGATTAAAAGTTGGTGATGCTATCAACCCTTTGGAAAGGAAATACCACTTCCAAATTGGGGTCTTAGCAAGCAGTTGCTGGAACTGGGTTTATAATGCTTTTTTTAAAAAAAACACAAGGAGGCATACATAGAACATAGTTGATTGGAAGAAGGGATGATGACTTCTAGAGAAAATGA
Source organism: Theropithecus gelada (assembly GCF_003255815.1). Classification (NCBI taxonomy): domain Eukaryota; kingdom Metazoa; phylum Chordata; class Mammalia; order Primates; family Cercopithecidae; genus Theropithecus; species Theropithecus gelada. Next base: position 49,319,399 of record NC_037687.1, read on the forward strand.
AAAATAAATTATTTGCTTTCATGTCCATAAAGGGAAGACGAAAGCAGATGCCAGCAACAGACAAGCATTTCCCAAGGAGAGGAAAATATTTCCGAAGGAAATCAGCCTAGTAGCAGAACAGGTGAGAAAGAAATTAGAGTGTCTGAGGACTGATAACTCCGGGAGCAGATGGGAACCATCTTAGAATTTGTGCAAGAGGAGGCAAGGAAACAGGGGAACGATTAGCAAATACCTTTTTAAAACACCCAGGGAAGCGGGAGAAGCACCAGTGGCCAAGAGCCCTTATGCAACACCTATATTTAATAACGACTCTAAGGGAGATCAAAGAAATTAAACACCAGTAAGCTTGACTTGAGCAGTGGGGAAGATATTGGAAACACTAATCAGGGACAAAATAGGGAAAGTTATGATTTAATTAAAGATATTCAGCATGGATTCACAAAAGGGAGATCATACGTAACAAAACTAATAGAATATTTTGAAAAAGTAACAAAAAGGAATTCAAGAGGGAAACCAGGGGTATAATTTACTGGGACTTTAAGAAAGCTTTTGTGCACTGACTCACAAAGGACTAATCTCCAGCGGTGGGGAGTTTGGGTGTGAGTGTGGTGGGGGGTGGAGAATGAATGAAGAATTGTCTGGACCAAGGGTACTTGTGAGCATTACTATGAAGAGATTAGGATAAAAAAAGGAGACTGACTGCTGGAATTTCCCGAGATCTGAGTTTTTTTAATTAATTTTTTAAAACACAGAACATCAATGGCCTTGCTTCGGAAATGCGCCCAAACGTGGTGGAATTCTCCTGCAGGTGTAACGTCAGAGGGCAGGTGCCAGTTAATACAACAAGGACAATAACGTTGGAAAGGATTTATTGAAATCTGATGAATATATGACCATCCCTCAAATACTAGGAGACTGTGACCAAAGGGGGGCAGAGCCACTAATTGCCATTTGAATAATTAACACAAATAGAGATGGAGAAAATGTCTAGAAGGAACTAAAGCACTGTGGTCTGGACAGTGCATGATCAACAGCTGTGCCCACTGATCGGCAAAGTCACCCTTCCACACATACGCACCGACAGCTTCACACAGAAGCACGCACACACCTGCACATGCACACATTCACACATTACATAGGGACATTCACAAGCACACCTTCACGCCTTGCAAAGATGCACTCTTGCCTAAACACACATTGTGCACATTCATGCTCCTAGACGCAGCTGTATACACAGTCGTGAACATGTGTGTGCAGGCTCACGCTTCTTTCCCCAGAGGCTGCTATGCTGTGCTTAGGTGGAAATGATGGATGTAAAGGGTAAGAGAACATACTATTTTCCACCAGGACCGTAGGGGAGGCACATGACAGGGAGAAAGGCCCCCTTAGTCACATTACGGTAATAATAGATGCTACGGGGATGAAAGAAGAGGCAGAGGGGAGAGGAATCGTGAGACACAAAAAGACCTTTGTTGCTACAAGCTAAACCAGAGCTGAATACCTTCTCTGAAAAAGTAATGGCAGAAATCCCCAAAGGGGCCCAACTCTTGCACTGGGAGACAGAGTTATAGATGCAGTAGCAGGAGGCTGGAGAAGACAGTGACTAGATCTGAGATCTGCTGTCCTCGGGGCTCCAACTCAAAGCTGACCCAGCAAGAAGCCAGACTGGGCAACGGCATGGAGAACTTTCCCAAAATGCAGGCGTGTTTTTCGCCAAACGAATGTTTCTTCATTCTTGGTAAATGTCTAGGTCAGAATAATGACCGAAAGCATCAGAACATATGTGTCTAGGTGGGAACCTGCCTGCTGCAGGGTGGCGCCATCCGCTAAGTAGGCTTCAGTCACTAACAGACGGCCTTCATCTGTGGGGCTTCGCACTCAAATCCCTTTGCCACTTATAAAGTTATGACAAGCCTATGGAGAAGATATGGATATAGACACAGATCCTAACATGCGAGTATTAGAATAATTTGAACTTCATTTACCTTTTACATCATTCATTAATATTAAAATGTGACTTCAACAGTTTCCATATTTAAAAGGTCATTGAGGATGAAAAGTTGCAAAATGAAGGATACATGTCCTCCTCATTAATAATAACAGGAGTGTCCTATAATAGTCATATCCTGTGATACTAAAGCATCAAGGCACTGCTTCTCCCCAAAAAAAATTTTTTTAAAGAAATGTCCACTATAAGTTTTCTCTCCATTTTAACTCTGGAGATGTACATACCTTAAACCAAATAGTTATGAATTCATACTTAGAGATTACAAACTAAGAATGAAAGGAAGAAGGAAATTTTCTTTAAAAAAATATACGTATATATATATATAGAGAGAGAGAGAAACAGCTAAGTTTAGCAGATTAAAATGCACCCCACTCTGTTTTGACTGCAGATCCCTCTTCCAACATCTCCCAGAAACAACTGAAGTGGACAAGCACTTCTTGAACAAGTAAAGCTAAACCACAGAGCTCACTTGGTACCTGTGGCTCCACTGCCATTTCAAACACTTGTCTCTGAAGCTCTCACCTTTGGACAGATGACATTTACAACACATGTAACAGAGATCGAAATGTGAAATCAATAACAAAAAATGTTTGCCTTTCGGTTTGGTTCATTCTATCATTTCCCCCGATTTTTGATTCAAATTGAATTTGGGAATTTCTACTTTGCTTTCTAAAGCAAAGAAAATTTTTCCAATATCTTGGAGTTCACTCAAGCATGGCCTAAAGCAATATTCACTAAGAAGAGCAAGGGGTTAACTGGGGGAGATTTAAGCGCCCCCCCCAACCCAACTCCCAATCTTCCACCCAAAGCTACCCTAAGTAAACATACAATCTACATGAAAACTCACCTCCCACCTCCCTGCTTCCACACAGGTTGGTCCCCCAAGACCCCCCCTCCAGAAATTGCTTTGCGATAGTTGGCAGAACCCCAGAGTAGAATAATGCTTTTTGAAGCAAAATGAAGGGTTAAAAAGTACCTGTCCGGAATGTGTCTTGAAATCAGTCATTGAGAATCATCTGTCAGTAAGACAAAATTAATTACTACATGTAAAATGAAGAAATCAATGTAAATTAAACACTATATAAATGGTATAAAAGTTTAGGACGAGTTGATTGTTAAATCATTACTGATACTTGTATAAATTTTCCACCAAGCCCCAGCAGGGACCTGACATCATGGGACTCTTTCCAAATCTTCCCAAGTCGAGTGTGGGTCTTGGAGTGTTTCTCCCACATCCACCTCCAATTAGGTTTGGAGGTTTAAGTAACACCCCAGCAAATTCAGTAACTTGCAAAGTTCAGTGACATTTTAGCATGGTTTAGAGCAGCCAAGGCTGGGATGGAGGACACAGCCCCAGTGGAAAGGTTAGATTCATGAACCCAGCAGGAGAAGAAGCACCGGCCCCTCAACCACAGGATCCCCAATAACTTGGGAAAGAATGCTACCCAGTGAAATATTTTATTAATTTATGCAAATCTGGCTTTACTTATGAAATCCAATCAGTCGTTATAAATACTTAAAGAAAGGTCATAACTTAAGATATGACTTTTGAATAATGTTTTTAAGGCCCAGCTCCATGGCTTTTGGTGTTGACATAAAAAGGTAAGAGAAAGCCCCAGTGCTGAGGCCATTGTCAGACAGAGACCTCAGTTGTGTCCCTTGGGGAGCCGGGCTCTCACCCTCAACACAGCCTGTTTCACTCAGGTGCTCAGGACAAAGAGATCCAAGTCTACTGATATTTGATCCACTCAAAGAAAGCACTGACTGACTCATCCATCTCATCCTCAGACAAAGCCTTTGCATCATCTCCTGAAACCCATCTGGACAACGGTCTGCAGCACAACAGTCTCTCCTTTCTCAGTGGGATCTAATCTGTTGCTAGAGTCGAGGACCTCCTGCAGGCACTTCTGATGATCAAAATTTCCTTCTGAAACTTCAGCCTCCTCTCCATAATGAGAGCCCGAGGCTCAGCTCACACCTTGAGTTTTCTCTAGTCTCTCTGACCTTCTACCTTCTAATCAGCTGACACATTTCAGTCTCCTCTGAAGCTTTTGAGGTCCATTTCTCCTTCAATTTGCGGGTCCTGGCAGTGACTTTATCACTGGGGCTTAACCTGGAAGGCAAATGCCACCAGCAGTCCACCAGAGATGGAGGACAGACTGACAACCCCCAGGGAAGGATTGACTAGAAGAACTTTCCTGCAACAAGACCCCCAAACTCCATGGTTGAAATGGACCCAAGTGTCCTCCAAGTGTACTTTGCAACAACCAATATACAGAAATAAAAGATTTCCAATATACAATTTGTAAAATTAAGGAGCTGAAGATTACTTAGGAAAGGGCAATTTGCAATGCAAACGAACTTTCTGATTTATAGAGTCACCACGGGGTTCCTTACATGAGTCAATCTAAAATAGGATTCAGCTCACAATGCATCTAAAATAGGATTCAGTTGCCAAAATCCAACACCCATGCCATATCAGCAACAGCCCCCATCAGCATTGCCATTGCAGAGGGAGGTGGCCCTGCAAACTTTGCTGTACTTTTTTCTCAAAAGGTTTTCCTGCAAGTGCATTGCCAATCTCATTAAACAGACTTTCCTTTGGCTTGTACTATTATCCTTGGCTTTGCAATCAGGGTCGCTTTTCCATCCACAACCAACCCCTCAAACACCTTCGAAGACTTGCCCCACTTTACTGCCATCCTCTAGGTCTCCTCATCTTGGGACAGGCATTACATCTCGGCCAAGAGACGCCACCTAATTCCTGTCTTGGATTTGAGATTTGGCGGGAAGTAACTTCCCATTAAGGAGTAAATCTGAGGCTTAAAATTAAGTGAAAGAGGATATAAATATTCCATTGCTTTGATGCAGTAATTCCATTTCTGGTGGTCTTCCCTAGAGAAATACTCTAAAACACGAGGGTGAAGGGGGAATAAGAGGAGCAGCCTTTATGTTCAAAGACATTGCCTGTATTATATTTGTAATATTAAAAAAAAATAAGAAACAGTCGACATATTCAACAATAGGGCAAATAACTATATAATGATATTTTAGTGTAGCCATACATTTATACATATATGTCTTAATAACATGAGAAAAAATTTCATACTGCACATATATATTATATGTATATGACATGCAGAAATCATATGACAGTAAGATTACAATTCCATAAAAGCTAGGCATAGGAAGAAAGCTGAAAGGAGAGAAACTAAAACTGGCACTCTTCATGCAGTCAGCAATGTTTGGGAGTTTTTTCTCCTATTTTTTAAATAATCAGAACAGGAAAAAAAAGTAGAATTTGCTTTTCTTTCAAGAAAACACAGGTTGATTTCTTTGTTGAAAAACAAAACAGACTGGGTTAAATGTAGTGAATTAAAAGTAAGCTTCAATTAACTTCCATTTTTTGTGAAAAAGCAAAATTTCTATTAACGCTAAAGATTTTATCTCACTAACATGGTAAAATGTTTTATTTAAATATTTTACACTTGAAACATCATAAGGTCTTCCTGCTGATCCAGAGATAACTACGCGATACCGAAGCTGAACTAGAGGCTTGCGCAAGTGGGAATGTGTACAGCTGCGTAGGGTTGTCATGTGTCCACAACATTCTGCCTCTATGTCCCAGATAGGGCCCTCATACGAAACCAGGATGTGCCCCAGGAGACATGCTCCCCAACAGCAGGGCTGTGAATGACGGCATTCTGCTGCTGACACAAGGCTGTAGCCCAGGGTCTGGTATAAGACAACATCTTAGTAAATGCTGCATAAGAAATGAGTGTCCTTTCAACGTGCCTCTGATCTCTGTGAAACTGTAAGCTTGCCTGGAATGACGGCCACTGCTACCATTTCTTCATGTTCCTATATGGAGTGCCTGTGCCTGCACAGAAGGATATTCAGGAGCTACCAGTACAAACACCAGGTCAGCAAACCTCCCTGCCATGCAGGCTGATAGGACGGTGCAGTGAGAAGCCCAGAGGATCTTGGGCCTGACTCTTCCAAGGCACAATCTTACAATACCTCAATTTGCCAGTCCTTAGAACTGGGGACAAAATCTTCCCCAGAGATTTTGGTGTGCTGAGTCAGAAGTAAAGAAAGAAGTTTTCTCTCAAAGGCTGAAACAGTGCTGATTGCCAAACAGGGGAGGAAAATCTGGTTTTAGTTATTTAAGATGTTATTTTACTTCTACTTTTGGCTATAGTAAAAGAGCTTGTAACAAATCAACTGTCTCATTGAGCACAACTAGAAAAGCTGCATGAAAAAAATAGTGGTGTGTATATGTGTGTATATAAACAATTTATTTTTCTTGAGACAGTGTCTCACTCTGTTGCCCAGGCTGGAATGCAGTGGCGTGATCTTGGCTCACTGCAACCTCTGCCTCCTGGATTCAAGTAATCCTTTCACCTCAGCCTCCCAAGTACCTGGGACTACAGGCATGCACCACCACGCCCGGCTAATTTTTGTATTTTTTGGTAGGGATGGGGTTTTCACCATATTAGCCAGGCTGGTCTCAAACTCCTGACGTCAGGTGATCTGCCCACCTCGGCCTCCCAAAGTGCTAGAATTACAGGCGTGAGCCGCAGCACCTGGCCAGTACGTGTGTATATAAATAATTTCAAGGTGTAATAGAGTTATCAAAGGAGCCAGGACTTGACAGGTCAAGATTCTAAAAAGGAAGGAGCACAGAATGCTGGGCTTGCTTTTGACTTTGCTTCTCCCCTTGAGATAGTTGTGAACTACAAATGGCAGCCACCGAGATGCTGAGAAGCAAATCAGAGACATCCATAGTCCAAGGGACCAAGAAGATAAACACCAGAATCTAGGGCTTGGTAAGGCAAAAGTTTCCTGATAAGCACCCCGCACATTTATTTGTTACCCCTAAAGGGGCACAGTTAGGAGTAAGAACAGGTAAGAAATAAACCCTTAAAATCTGCTCAATTTCTGATTGATTTAAGGTGATCTTCTCCAAGCCTAATGGCCTACTGAAAACAAAAGTAAATCCTCCCTAGAGGAAGATAACACCATCCAGAGCTGTGCTGTCCAACAGGGTAACTGATGGCCACATGTGGCTACTGGGCACTTGGGATGGGGCTTTGTCAGAATTGAGAATTGCTATGAGGGTAAAACACTCACTGGATTTCCAAGACTTCATACAAAAAAGACATGTAAAATGTCCCATTAATACTCTTTATATTGGCTACCTGTTCAAATGATAACACTTTGCATATACCAGGTTAAATACAACAAAATACATTCTTAAAAATAGTTAACTATGTATTCATGCTTATTTAATATTGCTACTACAAAATTTAAATGGCGTGGGTGGTTCACATTACATTCCTGTTTGGCGGTTCTTATATAGAGCCAAAATGCATCTCTAAAATTTGTATATGCCATGTCTGACATTTGATAAAAATTACCAGGTACACCAGGAAATAAGAGCAAATGAGTAAAAACAAAGACGGAAAATCAGGCAACAGCTAATGTAATCAGGCCTACAGAAGATCCAAATATTGAGTTCTAGAGTTACAGACTTTAGAAGAACTATACCTGATATATTTAAGAAAATAGATGACAAGATAAGGAGTTTAGGCAGAAAATGGGAATCACCAAAGGAAATCAACTGGAAATTGTGAGACTAAGAGTACAACATCTGAAATTAAGAGCTAGTTTGGGAACACTTCAAGAAAGAGTTAGCTGGAGAAGATTCCATTTGCTTAAAACGCCAATGTGTCCTGTTCTTGACTGCAAAGATATATAAAGTTTTGCTCTTGTGCTAATCTGGCCCATGACTGCCTTACAATCCCCTCAGAAGCCCAGACAAATTCTCCCCAGTGAGTCAGAAGACTAAACAGTTGATATGGTTTGGGTCTCTGTCCCCACTCAAATCTGATGTAGAGACTTGTAAAATGTTGGAGGTGGGGCCTGGTGGGAAGTGACTGGCTCATCGGGGAAGATTTCTCATGAATGGTTTTAACACTACCCACCTTGGTAATGTTTTTGTGATAGTGAGGAAGTTCTCCTGAGATCTGGTTGTTTAAAAGTGTATAGCACCTCCCCCCCTCACGCTTCCTCCTGCTCGGCCATGTGAAGCGCAGGCTCCCACTCCACCCTCCACCATGACTGTGAGTTTCCTGAGGCCTCCCTAGAAGCTGAGCAGATACAGCATCTAGCTTCCTGTACTGCCTGCAGAACTGTGAGCCAGTTTAACCTCTTTTCATTATAAATTACCCAGTCTCAGGTAATAGCAAATCTAGAACAGACTAATACAGCAGTGTGAGATGTTAAGACCCTAAAAGTCCTCATGACTGATAGAAGAGACATGCTAAAATGGAACAGAGGTCTGGGTTGAGAAAGACCAGCCATCCTGGCCGGGCTTTCTGGCCTTTCATCAAGTTTGACCTTAGTGTTTCCCAGAGACCAGAAGCAGTGTCAACACAACAGACCTGGAGCTGATACCAGGTTGTCTGAGGCAGACTGGAACATTCAGGAAAGACTTTTCAGGGCTTGCAAGGACTACTTCTGGGTGGTCCATGAGTAAGCCACAAGGATGTTTAGGTTGCGCTGTGATGTCCCAAACACCCAACAGCAGAGCAAAAGACAAAGTACAGAGGCAATCTATTTGTCTACATAACACCAGCCTTGCAAAAAACCCTCAAAATACCTTGCTGCCTTTGTCTATCTCTTGCTATAAAAAAAAAAGACACAGTCTTTCTCAGAAAAGCAAGGTGAGAAGCAACTAGCTCAATCAATTTTTATGTACCAGAAGGGCTACTGTAAGTGCAAAACTAATAAACTCTGCTCTCACTAAGTATCTCAAAAGAGAAAAAAGGAATGATGCTCTAGAAAAAGATTTGAGTTTGGATTGGAAGAAGAGCTGCATGATCATCAAGGGTAGAAGGATGTTAAAATTTGTGCTTTTGTTACTCTTTAGATGGAAACTCCAAAAGTCTGACCACAAAATGTAAAGGACGAATGCTTGCTTTATCCAAATTGAGAAGGACTGGACAAGAAGTGTCCTCAACCTCATGCCAAGACCCAATTTGAGGCTATAGAAGGATTGAATTTGAAAAGTCAGAGAGTTGCAAAATAGAGGAGTTCTTTGGAAAGCGTTGGTGGGTGTAATGTTATTACCAGCCCTCTTTCCATGGGGGATGGACAGAGGTTGCTTCCTTCACTTCAATCCCAGTTGATGGACTCTTAAAGAGAACCTGTTCCATATCCCTTGGTGTCAGTGGGTCATGAAGCCCAGCTATGCAAAAGTGGAAAAGTTAGAGGCTATTCTTAGGGGGGGTTGAAAGGAGGCCTGTATGGGGAAAGGTTCCAGTTTTAGTTTGTTGGAAGATGTGAAGAATACTTCCCAAGGTCCAGATGTGGGTCACTATGGAAGGACCCTCTGCATAAAAATGCTGTCAAGGACTTTGTCCAAGAGGCTGCCTAAAAGGATGAAACAACTCACCAGGAAGACACTGGATGTTCCCTGCTGAAGGGCTAGCAGCCAGCAGCCAGCCAGAGGCTACGTGCCCAAACTGTAGGTGACAGAATCCTAGAAATGTGGGAGAGCCCAAAGAACTCCAGAAAGGATCCAGCCCAGGAGAAAAACAACTGTCATGGCCGTGTTTCCAGCCCCGACTTCTTCTGCAGACCCTGTTCAAAACCAGGGTGGTCAGAACGCATAGGAGAAAGGAAAACACAAGGCCAGGGACCAGAGAAGACACGGCCTGTCCCCGTCCCCAGGCCCGCAGCAGGCTGCAGCCAGCTCCAGAAGATGATCCCACTCTACAAGAAGCTTGGAGTTAGGAGTATGACATTGAAACATGTGCTTCCATGACCAAAATGAGGCTCTTCTATGACTCAAAGGCACACAAAGACCCTGCGTTATTCCAAAATGACCAAAAATGTTGTGGGACCTCGCCTAGATCTCACCCGAAATGGGTGGGGGAAATTCAACATCACAAAATGGGTTTAAACAGAAAGAATAACTTTTTGTGCTTCCACCCTGTGGACTTTTCTCTTTAAACATAAAGATGATAAATCCCCAGGAAGGAAGGAGGGAGCCTCTTACTTGAAGAACATGGGGAATCGTCATTTTTTCACAAGCAATACTTTCCTTTTATCCATGAAGAGACAAGGGCCTCACGAGGTTGGGAATCTTTGCTCAGACACGGTGGAGCCAGGACACGCATCCGCTCCCCAATCCCTTCCACCACACTGCCGCGGGGGAGATGATCACCCATCCTGGAATCAGCACATAGAGCCAATGACCCTCTCACCTTCCCTGTCTGTGGAGGACCCGGTTATCTCATTTCCCTCATCAGTCAAATGCTGGTGAGTCCGGCCTAGATAAGAAAAGCCAGCTCCTCTTAGGTGGTCACCGTGTCTCATGGCTGACCACCATTGTGAAGGGGTGACACCCCATCCCCGGGCCCCACCAAGCAAGATTCCAAAGCCCAGAGGTACCTGGGTGAGAAAACATCCTTTGGCTGGGTGTTTTCCTGACACATTCTCTCCAGAGACCCTTCTGGAAAATGTTGCAGCCACTGGCACCTTGCACAGCTCTCCAGCGGTCACTCATCCTCTGGGGGCACCCATCAGCTGGAGTACCTGGGGAGAGCCTGCAGCCGCAGCTCAGAAAGCGCCACATGGCAGGGAGCTGGGTTTCCAGCAGGCAGGAGAGGAGGTAAGCACTCTCCGCAGTGTCCTGCTGTGTTTGGAAACCCCATCCAAGAGGCAGCGTATGGATCTGTGTATGGGTCTGCTGTCGCGTAATGAAATGGTAATGGGAGGCAGTCCGGAACTCCTCTTTACACAGCCACCAACGGATGCCATCCACAAGGAGGGCAGCTGCTCCTCCAATCTGCCCTGCTTTTTCAAGTCAACACTGTCTTTCAAGACCAAGGACACCCCCAGCCACACCCAGGAGCTCTCAGGGCCTCCAGAGAACCATCTGTACTTAGATGCTCCCCCTGCACCTTGCAGGCAGCCCTTGCTCCTGGCCAGAGAGCCTGGGAGCTGAGGATCCATGCAGGGTGGGACAAGACAGTGCCTTGCAAGAAGGACAGCCCTGGCTCAGGCAGGGAGCCATCTTGGAGAGCAGTTGTACCAGTGCCCAGTTCTGCGAATTGCACACTCTCCCTCTCTTTGTTAAGATAATAATAAACACAAAGCAACAACCACAAAATCCAAATAAATGACGAACTCCAAAAAGAGCAGAACGGGACTCTCATCTTTTCCAGATACCTGTTCACCACAGCAGGAGGACTGTGCCAACACTGCACCATCTCCAATCCACGCCATATGCCTGTTTCTTTACTTAGTGTTGTTTGGGATGGGAATCCTTCAGAGAATGGAAGGCCCCTGAACGTTTGGCAAGCCAGACAAGGACAGCAGCCGAATGTGCATGGGGATATGGTGTGTCCCTAAACATGCGTGTGTGGGGTACACGCATACACACACACACACACAGACACACACACACACACACACACACAGCTTTCTTCTCTCCCAGCCTGTTTGTAACTTTGCTCATCGGTTGTTTTTTTCTGTGTACAGTAACCAGAATTAAAATAAGCTCAGCGTTAGGAAAGCAGAACAAATAGAGACTGCTTTTGACAGTGGTGACACTTTTGGTCAAATCGTCTAGCTGAGATTTTGGCTAAGAGTTTAGTCAGACACACACGTACCCAGGCACACAAAGACTGACACGTAATCTACTCACGGCTCTGGCTCTGATTGGCCCAGAAGGGGGTCTGGAGATGCAGCCATAACGAGCTGCACTCCCAAAATGAAAATCCCATCCCCTTTCTGGTTGGATTGTGTGAGTTTGTAACGTGGGCCAGACTTCATTCCTGGCCTCATTCACACGCGTGGATGCAACATTCACCGGCATTAAGTGGAGAGGACCACAGCCAGGAACAAACACAAACCAACAGGAAATCAATGGTGTTTTATCATCTCAGGACTTTCGATTATGCCGGCTGTCAGCAGAGAATCTGCTTGGCTGTGGCTGGCTCCGGTGCGTGGGGGACACATTCCTCCCGAGGTGCCCTTGAGGGACTGCTCCGGCCAGGGGTATGGTGGACCCTGGCTGGTATCCAGGAAGCACTCCCTCCTTTTCTCTAAGAAATTCCGAGACTGGAGGCATGGCAGGAACTTCTCAAGGGTAATCATTTTTCCTGACTGGTATCTTAAGCTTGTCAAGTTCTTAGCCAGAGCTTTCCAAGTCGAGCTTAGAAGAACCATATGGTGCTCGCCCAGTCCATATGACTGGCTGAGCGTCGACCACTACTGTTGATACAATATATCACTTTGTTCTCAATATTATGACAGCATTTGTCAATGAAAATTAAATTACTGTCAAACTTATCCTGCTAACTTACGGCACAACCATCAGAGAAAGCCAGCACCGCGCCTTAAGCCAATGGGACCTTGTCTTCATGCTCCACCAAGAGGCGGGAGAGAAAGACATTTGGGTCTTTAACACCAGTAGGGATGGTCTGCCCAGGTAGCACAGGGATGCAATGGAAATGACCTTCCCGCAGCCTGAGCTCCTGGGAAGGGGGTATGACGCGGGTGGGGGCAGGGATAGTGTCACTTCAGGCACGTGCTTAGTACAGGCAATGTTTCATGAGGGAAATAGCACCACGTGTTACACTCATGTGCTGATTAAAAGAAGAAAAGAAAAAGATGCATCTTTAAAATTAAAGATCCTTAGGAGGTGTTTGAAATCTAATATTGGCCAGGTGTAATGGCTCATGCCTGTAATCCCTGCACTTTGGAAGGCTGAAGCAGGAGATTTAAATGAGCTTAGGAGTTCAAGACCAGCTTAGGCAACATAGTGAGACCCCATCTCTACAAAAAAAAATTTTTTAAATTTAAAAATCAAATAAAAATAAAATATAATATAATTTGTGACAATCTGGATGGAATTGTGGAACATTATATGAAGTGAAATATGCCAAACCCAGAAAGACAAACCCTGGGTGTTCTCACTTAAACATGGACCCTGAAGCAATTGATCTCATAGAAGCAGAGAGCAGAATGGTGGTTACCAGAATTTGAAGCCTCAGTTCAATAGGAGGAATTTTTGAATTTTTGTTTAGATCATTTGCATTACATGGTGAATATAGCTAATAGTTGAGTTTGTTACATTTCAATATCACCGGAGAGTAAATTTGTAATGTTCTTATAAAAAAAGTTAAATATTTGAGGTGACGGGATATGTTAATCAGCTTAATTCAATCTTCCCATGTTGTATTTAAAACCATAACTCCTCTTTGTACCCCATAATTATATAAAACTAGAATTGGTCAACACATAATAAAAATAAGAATAAATACAATTGAATATCGACATCCTGAGTTATCTATTCCTATGGAAGCATTTGATAGCTAGATTCTGTCTGATACCACAATCAGCTTCTTCTATATCTGTGAACAACCTCAGCTTTCATTCCAGTATCTAAGGCTGAAGACTTTTGGTTGTTGTATTTTTCCACTAAGGAAGTGGATCAATTATGGAATGCTGAGAGTTTCCAAAAATTTAAAAGATAAGTATCTTCCTCTTTGATCATCTTATTGAAAAGGGCTTGGCTGGTAGAACTCTCACAAGCAGGCATGTCACAGATCATCTAGAAATCTGTTATCCACAGCCCTCTTCCTCCTCTCTCCACCATTTAACTGCCCATACCCATGAATTCAATCTTCCAGATCATCTAAAGAAGATACCTTGGGATTGAGATGAACTAATGGAGTCGGTCAGGGATTTTGACTTCTTTCTGTTCTTTCTGTGTCTCTCAAGAATAAAATCTCTCACTAATTTCAGCCAGCAGTGACTTAAGCAACATCAAACTGCTTGTCACAATTAACACTGGGAGAGGTGAGGACAGAGATCGGGGCCTAGTCAGGACTTCTGGTTTGTCTGTTTATTTCTTTGTTGTTTGTTTGTTTGTTTGTTTTGAGATGGATTCTCACTCTGTCGCCCAGGCTGGAGTGCAATGTCGTGATCTTACCTCACTGCAACCTCTGCCTCCCAGGTTCAAGCGATTCTCCTGCCTCAGCCTCCTGAGTAGCTGGGATTACAGGCATCCATCACTACACCTGGCTAATTTTTGTATTTTTAGTAGAGGTGGGGTTTCACCATGTTGGACAGACTGATCTCGAACTCCGAACCTCAGGCGATCTGCCCAACTCGGCCTCCCAAGGTGTTGGGATTGCAAGTGTGAGCCACCTCACCCGGCTGGACTTTTACAGACACGTTTCTTGGTGTTTCTTCATGTAACAACATTCCAGAGTAATGCCCGTGGCTATTGTAGAAAGAAGAACAGAAAATGCATCCCCAGCACATAGTAGGACATCACTTTCATCTTTAAGTTCACACAGAGCTACTAAAACCCAAACCAAAAGACTGCTTCCAGTGAACTATTACGCACAGTTAATAGTTTCAAATGGGGGCCCATTCTGTCCTCTGTGAGAAGATATTTACCTTGAACCCCTGGCAGGAGAAGAATGCTAAATGCAATGCCTATGGGCTCCGGCAGCCGTGAGGACAGGCCTGTAGTGGTTTGGGGAGGTAGCACGAGGGGCCGTGTTTTACAAGACTGAAAATCAAGCCAAAGCACCTCTTGGTGTCGTGAGTCCGCAGCTCTCAGCTGAGTCGTCAGTGGCTCAGAAAATGAAATGGACTCTCTGGTGATGAAAACTCCCCCATATTAATCTTTGAGTGCTCTCTGATGGGTGCTTATTAAAGCTGAAGAACAGAATGTTTTCAACAATACAGACACCCACGTTGCCCTCCAAGATGCTTGGGTTAGCGCAGAGGCAATCGGCCTCAGGAGCAGGTCTTGAGCCTTCTCCCAATCCCCGCTCACTGGTAGCCCAGGGAATCACCCTTTGAAGAGCTATCGATCACTCCAGGCCAGCAGTCCAGGCCAGCAGTAGCACTGGGAGCAACCTACCCTTTTCTTACTAGATAATGGTGGAGGCACAAAACTAATGAGCATTTCTCCTTTATGGCAGGATCCAAATATCTGAGACCTGCTGGACCCAGTGGGGTAAAGAGGACATTCGAGAGCAATCTTCTCCCTGCTCTGGAAAGCCCACCCGTTTGCTGGAGACATGTCTATGGACCCTGGTGAGAGGGGACAGCCGGGTCTGGAGGCCGGGCCAGCCTCTCGGCCTGCAGGATCTCGGCTCGGCCATGGTGAATTCCCAGTGCCAGCAGTCGGATTTCCATCCCCAAACTGTTCTACCCGACACAAAGAGGGGCAGCCTGGCCGCGTAACAAAAGCGAGTGTGGGTGGCAAGGTGACTGCACATTTCAGCTTGAATGCTCCGGTGTGGGGCTTGCACCTGATCACCAGATGCTTCAAGCAGATGGCCAGGGAGGGGAGGGCCGGCTCCTGGTTGCTTCCGAGGGGCTACAGGAGAACCAATCCAGAGAGCCGGTCGGGAGTGCCCGGCTGCACAGCCCAGCCTCCGCTCCAGGAGCCCTTGCAGGATGGAGCCTGGAGTCTCTGATGCCAGGGGAGCCTTCCAAATACACACAAGCACACCTCGAGGGAGGGGCTCGATCTAGGAGCGAGCCTCGGCCAGCAGGCATCCCTTTGTCCACTGAATTTTTTAGGATTTCTTCTCTGGATGGCCTTGCGGAACAGGCCGGTCTGCATCTGTTATCTGATCCAGAAGGTCTCAATAAATGTGATTCACGTGCAAATTAATTTTTCAGCAAGTGGCTGGGTGAGCAATAAAAGTGAGCCTCCCCGTGGCGCCAGCCTGGCCTCACCTAAAGCCCTGGGTGAGTGTTTCTGCTGACCTTGGCCCAGCAGCGAGTCCTGACCGTGACCCAGCCTGAGCCTGGGAAGCAGACGCAGCCCCTAAGATAGGAAGAGCAGGCAGAAGGGAGGTCGCTGTGCCAAGGAGGGCTTTCTGGAGAACAGAGGATTTTTCAAAGCTCCCCTCTCAGCAGAAGCTGCTGGCAGGGTCTGCGGGCCAGGGCTGAAACGGAGGCCCAGCCCTGCTCTTGTTCCTGCCCGGGGTCTCCTTTCTGTTCCAGAAAATTCATGCTCTTGCATGCCCAGGCACACACAGCCTTGCAAATGCAGGACGTGTGCACACACGCAGGTACACAAATACACACACACACACACACACACACACACACGGGATACTTCCTGGAGAATGCGGACTGGGTTGCTTTACTTACTGATGTATCCTGCCTTCCAAATCTATTAGGTGGGTGCAATTACTTTTGCAATTACCCACAATTACTTTTGCACCAACCTAATAGAAAGTGCCTGAGAGATATGAGTTGCTCAGTCAATATTGTTCAATGAATAAATGAACGAATGAGAGAATGAACAGATGAAGAATGCCCTGATTCAACCTCTCTTGCCTGCCCAACCCAGCAAGGTACCAGCTGTAGCTCCTGGTGCTCTCAGGCCCACCCTGTCACTCACATTCTGCAGATAAAACTTTTGTGAAAAGAACGACCCTCTCTTCCCTAGAGACTATCTGTTTTTTACGTTCACACTTTCTCAAAGTCAGGGCTGAGTTGTGCCCAATGGCCTCCCTGGCAGAAACAAGGGAGTGGAGCTGCCCACTAATGGGTGTTCTTTCCTGGTGGTTTTGGATGGCACGGGGTTGCTCAGATCACCTGGTTCTGGCTGAGCAGGGACCATTGTGCCTGTATCACTGTGAGCTGTTGTGCAGGAGGGTCCCTCACTCCCCCTGCCTGGCCCCAGAAGGGAATGGAGTGAATGTGGGTGCACTGGTTGACAAACGGCATAGGGGAGCCAGGGGAGAAGAGAAACTCCCAGACGATTCCAGACCCACAAAGAGTGCCAAAGCCTATGAGGACTGGGGGACAGGTCATAGCACCCCTTCACTGCGCCAATAGGCAGGCCAGCACAAGGCAGGTTCTGCATTAGCCAGCTCTGCAACCTTGAGCGTTACTTGACTTCTCTGAGCCTTGCCCCTTCTTTTACAAAAGAGATAATAAGCACATCCACTTCATTGCACCATTGCAAGAATTTAACAGGCAATTATCAGGCTGGGTGTGGTGGTTCATGCCTACAACCCCAGCAATTTGGGAGGCCGAGGTGGGTGAATGGCTGGAGCCCAAGAGTTTGAGATTGGCTTGGGCAACATGGTGAAACCCTATCTACAAAAACACAAAAATTAGAAAGGCACAGTGGCAGCTGCCTGTGGTCCCAGCTACTTAGGAGTCTGAGGTAGGAGGATCACCTGAACCCGGGGAGGTCGAGCCTGCAGTAAGCTGTGATCATGCCACTGCACTCCAGCCTGGGAGACAGAGTAAGACTCTGTCTCAAAAAAATAAAATTAAATAAATAAAAGGCAATTGTCTAGCACTTGGCCCAGCACTTGGCACTGAGCAAGCCTTCAGTGATAACCGCTCTCCATACCTGGTGCCCTGCTGTGCCACACAAAGTCTAAGCGCCATGCATAGCAGCTGCAGAGGGTCCAGTCTCCTCTCCCTCCCGCAGGTGTGGGCATTCGGTAGGTGCTTTAAAAGTGACTCCTGGGCCGGGCGCAGTGGCCCGTGCCTGTAATCCCAGCACTTTGGGAGGCTAAGGCAGGCAGATCACAAGGTCCGGAGTTCAAGACCAGCCTGGCCTACGTGGTGAAACACCATCTCTACTAAAAATACAACAATTAGCCAGGCATGGTGGCACATGCCTGTAATCCCAGCTACTCCGGAGAGTGAGGCAGGAGAATTGCTTGAACCAGGACCCAGGAGGCGGAGGCTGCAGTGAGCCGAGATCATGCCACTGCACTCCAGCCTAGGCTACAGAACGAGACTCCGTAAAAAAAAAAAAAAAAAAAAAAAAAAAGGAAGTCGAGACGGGCAGATCACGAGGTCAGGAGATCGAGACCATCCTGGCTAACACGGTGAAACCCCGTCTCTACTAAAAAATACAAAAACTTAGCCAGGCGTGTTGGTGGGTGCCTGTAGTCCCAGCTGCTACTCGGGAGACTGATGCAGGAGAATGGCGCGAACCCGGGAGGCGGAGCTTGCAGTGAGCGGAGATCTTGCCACTGCACTCCAGCCTGGGCGACAGAGCGAGACTCCATCTCAAAAAATAAATAAATAAATAAATAATAAAAAGTGACTCCTGGATGAGCTGGAGCTCTGCAGCATGCTATGCTATGTTCTCTGTCCTCCTCGGTGCAGGGCTGTATGCCTGTTCGAAAGTACAGGGACTTGAAGGAGCAGGCAGGAGGCCTACAGGGTCCTGGGGTGGTGGCAGGGCCACGGGGCTGGCATCGCAGCAGGCGGCTGTGACTAGTGGCAGACCCTCCAGCCCCAGGCGCTCCCACAAAGGCAAGGATTAGCCCTGCCGTCCTGGCCCACAGCCAGCTCGGATCATTTCATTTGGCCTACTTAGCGTTCCCCCAGGGGTGCTGGAGGGGAGATGATTCATCACTGTCTGGGGCACCCTCGTGCAGAAAGCCTTCCACCCGGGAAGGGGCTGCATCCCTGTCTGTCTGTGTGACATGACAGCCACAGTTTCCAGGCCCTCCCCACTGGAAGCAGGGACGGGCCAGGGGACACGCGTTCCGGGTGGAGGTGTGATGGACACCCAGAGAAGGAGCAGCAAAGCCAGGACCGTGTGCACTCCTCCTGGCCTCATGGCCGGAGCCACTCAGCCCTGGGAGGGCGTGGGTCACACTGGTGCTGACCCATTACGGTAAGCCGTGCCCGCAGGGTCAGAGCTGAGCTGAGTGGTACTGCTCCCATCTTCGCCTCTCCTCACTGGTCCTCTGCCCATCTCAGGCCACCCCTAGAGGCAGGACAAGGTCAGAGGAAGGGCAAAGCAGGAAAATTCCTCCCTGGTCTCCGTCTTCTACAGCTCAGAGCTTCACAGAATATGAGAGCCTTCAGAGAATCTGTGGAACCCCTGTCTCCTGTACAGAGAACTTGAGTGTCATTATTTAAGAGGGAATTTAAGAGTGTCATTATTTAAGAGTCCAGAGAGGTAAAGGAACCTATCCAAGGTCACACAGCACAATGGAGGCAGGGCTAGAACCCAATTCTTGTGTCTTCCAGCTGAAGCATAGAGAGACTTTTTTTTGAAACAGGGCCTAACTCTGTCACCCAGGTTAGAGTACAGTGTCACAACCATGGCTCACTGCAGCCTCAAACTTTTGGGCTCAAGTGATCCTCCTCCCTCAGCCTCCTGAGTAGCTGGGACTACAGATGTGTACCACCACACCTGATTATTTTTTAATTTTTTTGTAGAGATGGGGTCTCGCTACATTCCCCAGGCTGTTTCCAAACTCCTGACCTCAAGTGATCCTCCGGCCTTGGCCTACCAAAGTGTTGGGATGATAGGCGTGAGCACCCAGCCAGCCTAGAACTTTTGTGTCCTCACCTGGGACATAACCATCTATCTACCCCCAGAAACAGACCCACAGGGAGGCAGATAGCAGAAGAACGAGGGGGTACCCTTCAGCTCCCAGGCTCAGGAAGGAGCCCTATCAAGATGAAAGGGGGCATTGAGCCCCCACCCTCCAAGGCCCAGGACTCCCCACCTTACTGCCAGTCCCATCATTCTGTCTCTCTTCCACATTTCAGGGGTTTGGCTAAGTCCTAAAATATCCATAACCCCAGTTGAATTAAGAAAACCCAGGAAGGAGGGGAGGGCAGCCTGGAGGTGAGGGCTTCCCAAATGCAGCACCGAGGTGGCGGGGGTGGGGGCCATGCGAGGAGAGAGGGCTGTCGCTGGCTGGGCTCCCTCTCTGGCGCGGTCACCATCACTGCACATCCGCCCGGCATCCCCTTCCCTTCTGCACGAGTAATTAAGAAACACCTGTGTTTCTCCATCAGACTGCACATTGGGGGAGAGCTTCCTTGCATCGTGCGGGGGCCCACGGTGCCCCTGTGCCCATCGGGGCAGCGGACGGCCTCCTTCCTGGGTCTCCAAGAGGGGGCAGTCGGGGGAGAAGGCCTCTCAGGCTCCAGCGCCACTAAACTTGCCTTAAAAATGGCTGAAGCCCCCACCGAACTTTGCAACCAGAATGAGCTCCTCGAGGTGCCGTCTTGCCAGCACTCTGGCCGATGCCAGCTTTCTCACAAACGAACAGCTTGTATCCCCATGAAAATCAATGGATGGAACAAATTGTATTAAATTATGTAAAATGATACTAAAGAGCACATTCTACCAGTGAAAAGAAAAAAAAATAACCCCCAGAAAATCTTATTTTAATAAATCTGGCAAAATTATAGAAGATAATTAGGAAGGGGAAAAAATGCTAAATTTTTATGACACTCAAAGACGCATCCCCTGGCCATCGGCAGAGACGTGGGATTTATCCCCTCATAGGTCAGACACGCGTAATTCTTGTGTGTGTCTGACACCTGTGAGTTATTTATCATCCCCGTGCTCTGGTCGGAGCCGTCTCCTGCCCGGCTCCTTTCCGTAGAGACAGACTCAGCCGGCAGCAGAACCAAGCAGGCATTTTTTGGAACCAAATGCCATGCGCTTTTACATGGATGTTTTTTTTTCTTGGTAAGTAACTGTGATTAGCATTGAACTGGCAATATAACCTCTTGCCCATATGTGTGGGAAAAAAATCATTTTAAAATATTTTAACCACTGCCACCTTTTCAATTCTATAGTGCAGCTACCATTTTGTTTTGTTTCTTTTTAAATCAAGGATGTCCTGAGACAAGGGAATGAATAGGTCAAGAGGCCTTTCTCAGTCCCCATGCCTTCAGCCCTCAGCCCCAGTCCCCAAAGGGCATGTCATTCACCAACACAAAGTCCATGGCATGCCTACATGGCATAAAGGAGCCAGAACATGGAGACAGGTGTATCCAGGTTACTGTTTCTGTCCAGAAACGGTTTGAACTGACTTGGACTGGGGAGCTCCCTGAATGAGGAATCCTAGAGATTAGAAACTTTTTTTTTTTTTTTTTTTTTTTTTTTGAGACGGAGTCTCGTGCTGTGTCACCCAGGCTGGAGTGCAGTGGCGCGATCTCGGCTCACTGCAAGCTCCGCCTCCCAGGTTCAGGCCATTCTCCTGCCTCAGCCTCCGATAGCTGGGACTACAGGCGCCCGCCACCACGCCCGGCTAGTTTTTTTTCGTATTTTTAGTAGAGACGGGGTTTCACCATGTTAGCCAGGATGGTCTTGATCTCCTGACCTCGTGATCCGCCCGCCTCGGCCTCCCAAAGTGCTGGGATTACAGGCTTGAGCCACCGCGCCCGGCCAGAGATTAGAAACTTTTGACTCTTGTTTTCCTCAACTCTCAACAGTATGACTTTGAGTGAATTTTTAAACCTATCTGAGACTGCTTCCTCACCTGCAAGGTGGATGCAGTAAGGCCAACCTTGCCTGCTTTTTAACAGGACTGAAATAATTCAAATAATATCAACCTTCTGGTACAATTCCTAACACAAAGAAATAATTTCATAAATGGTTGTTCCTAATATTGTTAGTTTATATTAATAATTATCACGTCTCGTTTTAGGACATATAATGGGACCAACGCAAGTTAACTGGCTTTCCTCCTAGATGCTGTTTGGAATAGTGTTCTCACTGGGAAAATCCAAATAGGTGATTTTTGAGATCAAATGCTTCTTGGGCCTCTGTTGGTCAAGTGAATCATGACTCCCTGATTGGGGAGTGAGGTCAGAGTGGGGCCCAGTGAATCATACCCTTTATTGTGTGAGGGGCAGAACTCAGCTGTGCTTGGTTACCTGTGCTCACCTGCGGGCCCACCCTCAGCTCTGGCCTCATTGTGAGAGAAGCTGGCTCCTTGGGCCTGACTGCATTCCTGGTATATTAGTCCCTTTTCATACTGCTATAAACATACTGCCCAAGACTTGGTGATTTATAAACAAAGGAGGTTTAATTGACTCACAGTTCTGCACAACTGGGGAGGCCCTCAGGAAACTTACAATCATGGCAGAAGAGGAAACAAACATGTCCTTTTTCACAAGGCAGCAGGAGTGAGAAGAGTGAGCAAAGGAGGAACCTGCCAAACACTTATAAAACCATCAGATCTCACGATAACTCACTCACTATCACTACAACAGCATGGGGGAAACTGCCCCCATGATCCAATCACCTCTCACTGGATCCTTCCATTGACATGTAGGGATTATGGGAATTAGAACTCAAGGTGAGATTTGGGTGGGGATACAAAGCCAAACCATATCACCTGGCATTCCAAGGACACACCCTCATGGCTGAGCCCAAGTCATCCCTGCTCCCTAACAAACCCATGCTTCTGTAGATCCTCAACACCAAGACTCACAGACATATTTAAAACTGAACAAGCCTGAAATAATAATGCACTTTATAATGGAGATCAAGCTCTTGATTGTTTTCCTTCCAAAGATGGCCTATTACATAGGTGATGGTAGCTCAGAATCAAGAATACATGGCATGATCACAAAAGTGCCCAGGAAACCATCACTGCATGTGTTAAGGGCTTTCCCAACACTGTTGGATCATCCTGGGCTCAGGCTCAGATTCCCAGGGGAGCTAGCAGTTGATGAGGTACAGGCAGCACCCTGAGGCTCAAGGCAGGCTCTAGATTCCAGAAACAGGCACAGGTCCTCACAGTGGGAATGGAGACAGATGCTAGGAGCTTTCGTAGATGACCCTGTATGGAAAAGCTGGTACATCTGGGAAGACAGGAGGGAACAGGAGGGGTGAACTTGGAGGACCAAGCAACCAGGGGCCACATGGGCATATGGCCGAGCCTGGACCCATCCACCCGACTACTATGCTATTATAGGGCTCCCACAGCATACCCACACCACAGAGTGCCACACACCCCACAGTACGCCAGACAAATCCTGGACCTCTTTGAGTCATTTATGAAGGAGAAGCAGAGAAGTCACACAAAGCAGTCATGGCCACACAGGCAGCCTCACTCCAAAGCCCGTTTCCTATAAAGGACACCACTTCTCCAACCCATGAAACATGGGACTCTGTAGAGTCAGTCTGTTCATTCATTTAGGCAGTCACTCATTCAATTATACAAAATGCAGTGAGGCCCCTCCAATACCAGACACTATTAGGGTGCTGGTGGATCCACTATCAAACAAAACAGATAACACCCCAGCATTTGCAGCTCTGTAACATGCAAACAGTAGTAAAAGGCCTGGAGACGAACTAAGCAGAAAGAGGCAGAGGGAATTATAGGATGGGGCTAGTCCAAATCTTAAATGGGAGGACTCAGGGAGGCCTCACTGAGAGGCCACAGTGGAGCAAAGACCCAGAAAAAGTGAGGGATCAAACCAACCTTGCAGTTATGCATGGCGAAGGCATTGTAGCAGCAGAGGCTGTAGCCCATGCAAAGGCCCTGGCAACCTGCTGGGCCTGAGTACAACAAGGAGGCCAGTGTGGCCAGACCAGACTGAGCAAGGCAGAGAGCCAAGAGATAGGAAGACTCAAAGCCAGGGCATAATGGCAAGCCAGATTGCATGAGGCTTGCTGGCCACTGTGGCATTGGGAGCCCCCAAGAATCTGAGCAGAGCAGTAACAAGGTCTGACACAACATTTAAGAGAATCACTCTGACCACTGTGCTGAAAATAGTGCCCAGAGCAGAAGCCAGGAGACCAACTAGGATTTTGTTGAAAACAAAATAAGGGCTGTTCCTGCTCTAGGCCCATCTCATGGCAGCGTGGATAAGGAGAAGGGAAAGCCTATATTTTCTATCTGTATTTTGAAGGTGCTGTCTGCAGATTTGCTGTTGGAATGAATATGGAGTAGGAGACAAAAAGAAGGGTCAAGAATGACACCGATTGTACCACTGTATTCCAGCCTGGGTGACAGAGCAATATCCCATCTCAAAAAAAAAAAAAAAAAAAAAGACCCCAAGATTTTTAGCTGGAAAAAACAGAAGGACAGAGAGCTGCTGTTAACAGAGATAAAAAGACTCTAGGAGGAGTGGGTTCTGGGTCCAAGATGTGGCAGGGGCTTCCTAGGTTGTCTGCCTTGGAGGGTACAGGAGGTCAGTGAAGTGAAGTATTTGGGATTCCAACATCGATGGCGGTCAGTGAGGTGGCCTGCAGGTGGTGAGTCTGTCAGGGCCAGCAGCCTGCTTTTCCTCCCCAAAGCACCACCCCAAACATCTGGCCTCCCCATCTCCCTGGTGACTCCCAAAGTTGGGCCTTCAACCTACAGCTGCGTAGCGGGAAACCAGGGAGCTGCAGGTAAAACAACATATATAAAAAGCATCCCCAGATAGTCTGAAAATACAGAGGTGTAAAGCACTGCATCCCAAATAAGCCTCCTGCTAGAGGGACTATTTTTAAAAAGACTTTTAAGAGGTGTGAAAGTGACGCTGTCTATTATGCGACTCCAGCAAGGCACCAAATCTTAGGTTTTTGAACAACACATCCAGAACGGCCACTTCTGACCCACGGTGGGCAGAAGGCCCTGCCTGCACGTGGCCCCAAGCCAAACGTGCCCCTGGGGGGACATGATGGCACTTGGCGCATTAGGCTGTCACCCAAAAACCAAAGGAAAATTGAACTCCCCTAAACACTGCTGGTTCATAGACTCTGAATTACACTTGAACTTTGCTGATGTCTCTGAGATTTTGCTCTTGCTAAACACCATTTAAATCTACATTATTAACCTCCTTCTTTGGGGCAGTACAGCTGCTGCCATATTTAGAGCTTTTATATACAGCAAATTGCCCAAAACACCCAAATAAATAACAGGGAACCCATTCTTCCCATCTGCCTAAGGGGTCAGCTGAAAGCCAATGGAAATAACTAACTCTCTCTCTTTCATCAGCAGGAGAAATGGACATTTCAAGCCGGGAAGTTGATGGTGAGCTAGTTTTGATTACTAAAGGTTTCCATTTAAGTGCAGAAGCCAGAAACTTATTTTTAATCTTCTGTTTTGCGGAGTGTGGATATGAATTGAAGGGCACTGCACGCCGTCTGGGGGACCATTTCAAACTGCTTTCGTTTAAAATACAAATTAATCAAGGAAAGGAGCCTGAAGAGGAGAGGGTTTGAAAGAGAGAGAAAGACCTAGAAGCACAGGTGGTTTCAGATGACGCCGTGAGGGTCCCGGCCCCTAAGCGGCTGCAGAGCTGAATCCCAGTGGGCTATGTCCCGATGCTGGCCCCAGAGCCCCATGGCATCCGCCCAGCCTGTGGGACACTGGCTCCCACCCGGCTGCTCCTCACCCAGCTTATGTCTGTCGTAACTTTACATGTTCTCAGGTTTAAAACAAAACCATAGTTACTTTATCACACTGAATTATGGCTGGCAGTTGTAAAGATATTGTTTTTAAGTCTGGTGCTTAGAGGCCACCCTGCATAGCTTTCAAAGAAAATGGAGCTCTCTTGGGCTCAGATTTCATCTAATATGGACTGTTTGATGAGTCTGGAGAGAAAAAAAGGATGCTTGATTTCAGCCTCTAAATCCCCCCACTGAGGAGAGCTGGGCTTTGCACACCCAGCTTACAGCAGGGAGAGGCCACAGCCCCTTTCTAAAACTCTGGAATGAAAAGTCTGGCACGATTTGTGAGAAGGAAGGTCAGTTACTTCCAGAAAGACCTTCGAAGCATCTGTAATGATCTATGAGAGACACCTCTGCTGCTCTTAGAAGGGGGGAAAAAAGTCTAATAATACCTAACTGCTTCATTCCTTGTGAAAATTTTGGTTTTTAATCTACTATCTCAAAACTCCTAAACATAGCCACCTGCCCCTTCCCTGCCAAGCAAGTATGTTAGATGCGGTTCTTCAAATCTGACTAAAAATACTTCCTAAAGACAAACGTGATATTCCAAATGTCACCACAGAAGACTATCAGAGTAGTTATTTTCTATTTATCACAAATATTGTCTGATGCTCTGTATCTAAAGAATACTCTTGATTAGAAAGCCCCTTCCTTTTGTTCAGTGCTTCTAAAAATATAAAGACTATTATAAAAAAATTAAATGGAACCCTAGTACAGGTGACACAAATCTTTTCCATCAGACTTTTCAATTTTTTTTTTTTTTGCCAGAATTGGGGTAGCACATTATTATGAGGATTCAAAAAGAATAATTAAAGTTCTGCATGGACACAGATCTGCCGGAGGGAGCACCTTTTATGTTGTTTTGCATTTCGTGTGTCATTCAAAAGGTTTGCAACTGGGAAATGATGTTGAACTAAAATAAGACAGGAACACATTGACTGAAATTATACCCTGTCCAATGGGTTGACACCCCTTTAAACAGCTCACCCTGATGTCTCCAGAGCCACCACTGCAACACGTGGGGGTGACATTTAGACTCTGCACAGTGGCCCAGGAGAGAGGCCATCTCAGAGGACGAAGGGTGCTCACAGACCCCTGGATGGCAGCAGGAAAAGCCAGGAATCACCGGAACCTGCAGGACTTCCATTCCCCATCTGGGTGAACATCACCACCAGGCAGATCCACTGGCCCTTCCAGGACCCAGCGTGCTTTATTTGGTCTTGACCCAAAGAAGGTTAGTTTTTTGTCATTGTTTTTTATTTGTGTGTGTGTGTGTGTGTGTGTTTTAAAAATGTTTGAGTCAACATTTAGCAGTAATGATGTTTCACATGAAGACCCAGAAGCTTTATTTTAAAAACTGGTTGCTACGGCAACACTGGCCCAGCTTTCCCTTCTGGCAGCACCACAGGAACAGAGCAGAGGCTGCCCTTTGAGGCCGGGCATTTGCTCTCCTGTTTTCCGCAGTCCCCACCACTCCCTATTGTACCTTGAGAGTCCGTCCAAGTGTCAGCCAGCCAGCATGTATTCTTGCACTAAGGGTGTTCTTTTTATTATAGTAAAGGAACCCTTTTGTGTACCTATATTATTACTACAAAAAAAAAAAAAAACATAGAGGAAGAAAAAAAGAAAAGGGAGATGTGGGGCAGCATGCTTTAAGTAAGATACAACAAAATACTCTTGCTCTTGAAAGCAGAATAGCCCAATAAACAGATATGTATGTAAATGTTAAGCCCACATCACTCTTTGATGTCACTTGCTTGGCACCTATGGGCATCTGTTCATTCAAAAAATAATTACTGAGCACCTTCTAAGGGCAAAGCACTGATCTAGGTATCAGAGATATTACTAACTAGCAAAGCAAACAAAAATTTCTGCCCCCACAGAGCTTGCTTTCCTGCAAGGAAGGGCAGGGAATTAATAAATATAGACAGACGTGAGAAATAAGTGAATCACATGTGTGTGAAAAATACTACAGGGAAAAGCGGAGCAGAATGTGGAATACTGGGGAGGGTGTGTGTGAGTCGGTGAGCTCTGGGCTTTGCTATTCCTGCCTTTGTGGCCCCTACAGGATCTCCTCTCCTGAAAAAGTCTCCCCTTTCTATTTCATCCCTCATTGCTCTCTCTTCTCTGGGGACAACACTGGCTGAAGGCCACACACTGTGGTTCTAGTTAAGAACATATATTAAACTGCTTTGAGGACCTGGGTCTGCTTCTTGGCACCATGTAGGGGACAGAATTGCTGACCTCACGGAGCTGAATCTCATTTTGAATCCAGGCAAGGACCTAAGTTACTCTCCAATTAGGCAGCAAATGCTAAGCATCACAAAAGAGGCAAGAACAAATTACTATCTGAAGTTCACAGGAGAAGGCATTGCCCATCAAACCAATCAAACAAAATAAAGTTTTTTAAAAATCAAAAACTAAAATGAATGACAGAAAAAAATGATAAGCAAGACAAAGAGAATTCAACATGCACATAACTGGTATACATGAAATAAAAGAATATCTGAAAAGCCACACAAAAAATGGGGGGTTAGGGATGAGAAATTACATAGTGGGTACAATGTACATTATTTCAGCAATGATTACACTAAAAACCCAAACTTCACCACTACATAGCATATTCATGTAACAAAACTGCACTTAAAAATGTTTACACCCTTAAATTTATACAAATACAAAAAGAATTTATACAAAACTGCACTCTTAAACTTGTACCAAAAAAGTAACAAATGAAACCCCAAAGATGTAATAAAAGAAAACTATCTTCAAGTAAAGGAATGCAGACTTTGGGTTGAAAAATACAGAGTCTTAGAAAATCCTGGAGCATTTTAGATTTCAAGGGAAAAAAAAAGAATCCTATGGATTCTATATTAAAACAATGAATAAATAAACTAAACAAAATGTAATAAATCAACAAAAAGGTTTGAGAGTATTATGCAAATATACAAGTACATACACAATAAAACAAAGAAAGCTCAGATAACATAAGACAAAAACAAAAGAAAGACAGAAGATTTAATGTAAAATCACAGAACTAGAACCAAATACATTTTTCACATCAATAAGTATAAGTAAGCCAATCTTATCTATTAATACAAATATACTTTTCAATGGATGTATGTATAGTGAAATGGATACATCCATGCCACTGGATGATGAAGGGAAAACAAAATGTTATGCTTTCTATTTAACTCATCTAAGGTAAAGTGAATCAGAAAGATTAGAATTGTGATGATTGGCAAAGACAGAACACAAACACATACTATGAAAAAAGGAAAGATTTTGATAATTTTATCAGTTAAATTTAAATTTAAAGCAGGTGTTTAACTAGATCAAGAGACACTTCATAATGATCCATTGAACAAGACCCAATTACCTAAGTGGAGCATTATGCACTAAAGAACAATATGAAGCAAAACAAAAACAAACACAAAAAGTACGAAGCTAAAAAGCAGAAATCACCAAAACAAAACAGTGAGACTTTAACTCATCACAAATCAAGTACATAAAAACTAGGAAGCATATGAAGAATATAAACAGCACAATGGATAAAGCCAATAGAGATGCACCAAATTCCATTATCTTAAAATAGAAAACAAACACTCTTTTGGTTGTTCCTAGAATACAATGCAATTGACCACATTTTGCTCACGTGGAATTCTAGTACAGAACCATACTTAAGACAGATAGGCCAACAGTCTCTGTGTAGGATGTATATGGATTTAGATATTAATTCCTAAAATAGAAAACAAAACAAAAAACATTAAAAACATTTTTAAAGATGAAAATTACTCAGGATAAAGTGGAAACAAAAGGGAAATTGCAGACTCTGGTTAAAAAAGTTGTGTGGCATAAGGGTTAAAGATATAGTAAGGGGGAGAATATAATCTTTAAAATGTAAGCTATTCAGGCCTGGTGTGGTGGCTCACGCCTGTAATCCCAGCACTTTGGGAGGCCAAAGTGGATGGATCGTGAGGTCAGGAGATTGAGACCTTCCTGGCTAACACAGTGAAACCCCGTCTCTACTAAAAACACAAAAAATTAGCCGGGCGTGGTGGCGGGCACCTGTAGTCCCAGGTACTCAGGAGGCTGAGGCAGAAGAATGGCATGAACCCGGGAGGCCGAGCTTGCAGTGAGCCAAGATCACACCACTGCACTCCAGCCTGGGCGACACAGCGAGACTCGGTCTCAAAAAAAAAAAAAAAAAAAAAAAATTAAGCTATTTAGATATGATGGACTCTGGGGACTCCAGAGAAAGGGTGGGATGCGGGTGAGGGATGAAAGACTATACTTGGGTTTAGTGTACACTGCTCGGGACATGGGTGCACCAAAATCTCACAAATCACCACTGAAGAACTTACTCATGTAACCAAATACCATCTGTTTCCAAAAAACCTATGGAAATAAAAAAATAAAAATAAAAAAGTAGGCTATTCAATAAGAAAGCAGGAAAACAGGTGAAATGAACATTCAGTTCACAATATAGAAAACGAGGAACCAAGTACCTTCAATTTGTGAAGCTCAAATTCACAAAATTAGAAACAATAATATGGATACAACTATAAACACTAAATACTGTACGTAAAATAGCACAATATTTAATTTTGTGCAAGTAGTTTGAAATAGATTAAATAACTGTCCCTTTTTATGAAAGGGACAGTTACCAAAGTTGACCACAGCGGAGAGAGAAAAAATTTAAACAGGGCAGGGACCATGAGAAAAATAATTAAAAGAGTTCTCAGGGAGCTGCCTCAAAAATGCACCAGGCCCTGGTGTTTTCACAGGTTAATTCTATCAGTCTTTCTCAAGACAGATGATACTCATGCTATTTTAACTCTTGAAGAGCTAAAAGAGAGAAGAGAAATTTGCAAATTCTTTTTTTGAAGGTGATAAAATATGGATATCAAAACCTGACAAAAATATTAAAAATCAATCCATCAATCATGCTTTGTAACAGCAATGCAAATAACAAATCCTAAATAACATTTTTAAGGAGACTGCAGCAGTAGTACATTAAAAAGAATAACAGGCCTTGATCAAATAGGTTATTTCCTTAAATAAAAAGATGTTTTAATATAAGACAATCTATTAATATGATTCACTATTTTAATATTATGTCAGAGAAAAATATTTGATCATCTCCACAAATTCCATAAGAGGCATTTATAAATTTAAACACAAATCCCTGATTAAAACAAATAAACAATCAACCAAGTAGTCATAGAAGGATATTTCTGTAACATGCATACAACCAGATGCTCGATGCTGAAATGCTGAAATCATGCACGCTGAAGTCAGGGACAGGATGTCCACTTCCACCACTCTTACTGCGCATTTCTCTCAAATATATTAGTCATTGCAATGGAAAAGGAGCAAAAAGCATGAGGCTCTAAAATTGTTTAAAAAAAGAACAGGTTATTATTATTTGCAAAAAGTATGACTCCATACCAGAATACTTATGAGAACTTGCTGAAAAAAGGTGTTAAAAACAATAGGAAAATTCAGCAAGGTGGCTGGTTATAAAATGGATATACAAAAATCAGTGGTTTAAGTCCACCTAAACAATAACCAATTAGAAAACCATAATGGAGAAAAAAATTTAATTTACAATGTGATACAATGAGAGAGACAGACAAAGAGATAGAGAGGCAGAGGGAGAGAGACAGAGAGGAGAAAACAGAGAGAAGAGAATATACCCAGAAGTAAACCTCAATATGAATTTGGGCCTAAATAAGTAACAATTATTTAGAATGACTGGGCAACATAAATAGGAAGCCCTATTTTGCTCTTAGACGTAAGACTCCA
Source organism: Theropithecus gelada (assembly GCF_003255815.1). Classification (NCBI taxonomy): domain Eukaryota; kingdom Metazoa; phylum Chordata; class Mammalia; order Primates; family Cercopithecidae; genus Theropithecus; species Theropithecus gelada. Next base: position 49,350,451 of record NC_037687.1, read on the forward strand.
AGTCATAACAATATTAATTTTTCCTATAAATCTATAAACTTAATGTATTTTTTTACCCTTTCCCCCCCAGAAAAATTCTACAGAGTATTTTCTGGGGAATATAATTTTAAAATAAGATTAAATATCATATAAAATAAATACAAAACTAAATAGTAAAGTTCTGGAAAAAAAAAAAAAGAATAAGCCTGACCAGATACTACACTGAATTGTATAATCACTGATATGGTTTGAAACAGGTGCAGAAAAAGCAGACATGTCAATTGAGTAAAATAGAGCATACTGAACTAGAGGTAAACTCACATGAGAATTTAGTAAATAATAAAGGTGACTTTTTAACAAGTGAGATAAAGAAGAATTATTTAATAAATGGTGTTTGGGCAACTGGCTAGCCATTGGGTTGGAGAAAGGATACAAATAACAAAACTGGAATCTTAATTCACTTTTTACATCAAAATAAAATGACGATGGTTAAGGATCTAAAGGCAAAAATTGAAAAGGGGGAGAATAAAAGAAAACATGGGGGTTAACATAATATCAAGGAGTAAGCACGTCATAGACACCATAATGTGAGTGACAAATCTAAGTATAAAAATCCTAAAACCTCACTACGATAAAAAATAAACAAAATCAAAAGGCATATGGCAAACTGGGAAAAATATTTATCACATAAATGACAGAAATGGGCTAATTTCCTTAATATATAATAAGCTCTTGCAAATTGGTGAGAAAGATACCAGTCATTCAATAGGAAAAAAAATAGGCAAATAGTATGAAAAGTCAATTCACAGAGAAATAAATAGAAATGATTTTTAAACATATGGAAAGATATTCAATGTCACTCATAATTAAAGACATGCAAATAAAAACAATCAGAAACCTATCAGATGGGCAAAGGTTTCCATCTTTGGGAAGTCCTGCTTCTTGGAATTTGTTCAATAGAAACCTACTTTCTCTCTCTCTCCCTCCACCCCCGCCCCCACTGCCCTTCCTTTAAAGGTGGCCAGTTATGAAAGAGAGAATATATATATATATACACACACACACACACACACACGTATATAGTTATGTATAATCAAATTGTTCATCAACAGGGTAATGATTAAGTAAATTATAATAGATCTCTAAAAAGAGTAGAACTCTACAAAGGAAGTAGGAAATCTCCACAATCATTATTAATTTTGCCTAAAAGCAATGGCAAAAACTGCAATTATTTTTGCAACAACCTAATAACAAAAATATGAAAGATGTGGACAATTATGCATGACACATATATTAAAAACCACACAGGGGCAAGCGCAGTGGCTCACATCTGTAATCCCAGCACTTTGGGAGGCCAAGGCAGGCAGATCACTGGAGGTCAGGAGTTCGAGACTAGCCTGGCCAATATGGCAAAACCATATTGTCTCTACCATTTAGTCTCTACTAAAAATACAAAAATTAGCCAGGCATGGTGGCACACGCCTGTAGTCCCAGCTACTCAGGAGGCTGAGGCAGGAGAATTGCTGTAACCCAGGAGGCAGAGGTTGCAGTGAGCCAAGATCATACCACTGCACTCCAGCCCGGATGACAGGGAGAGACTCTGTCTCAAAAAAAAAAGAACCAAACAAAGTCTAGAACTGCAAATATGATGTGTTTCAATTTGTGCCTAAAAATTAGTACATATAAATTTGTATTAAAACATATTAAAATATATTCATTATCTATGGTGGCTCAATTTGGTTAGGCTGAGTTTAGAGTAAGAGAAAGCCTCAAATCTTCTTATACAAGTATATATTTTTGTACAGTTTTAGTTATGTGCTTGTATAAAAACAAAACAAAAAACCCTTCCTGAGTGCTGAAAAATGATGGAGGCATACTAAATTTGAAGAAGATGCTCCCAATAGCCAAATCTGAGACAATTTGAGCAATAAAATATTGACAGTTATGGATTTTTAACCCATAAAATAAAATTATATATATATATAAATAAAATAAATATCAGTGCATCTACACTGATATTTTTTAAAATGAATAACCAATAGGAGAGAAAGAACAGCTTTTCTTTACAGAAGAATTTGAATTTAAGACATGTAGGAGTGAGGGAAATAGAAAAATTACAATTGGACTATCATCATAATAATCGTCACAGGCAAGATCGACCAGCGGATATAAACGTTAGTGAGCAGAAGCATGAAAGGAAAAGGACCCGTGCTGTCTCAGAGCATCTGCCCACACGATGCTTTTTCATCATAAAGGGAAAAATAAAAATAAAAAAATTGACAGCGGAGAAACCTGGAGGACACCATCTTAACCAAGTGACCCAGAGTTAACATCACCAGTAAGGAAAGATCACCTCAAGCTCCTCCCGACCGGATGCACTGAGGACGTGACATCATTCTCATGGCATCTTTGCTACAATTCATAGCTTCAATCTAATCATAAGAAAATAGCAGGCAAATCCAAACTGAGGGTTATTCTCCAAAGTAACTGACTGTTACTCTTCAAAACTGTCAAGGTCATGAAAGACAAAGAAAGACTAAGAAACCGCCCTACATTGGAGGAGGCTAAGGAGCTAGGACACTTAAATTCAACATGAAGTCCTGGATTGGCCCCTGGCCCAGAGAAAGGACATTAGTGGGCCACTGGTGAAACTTGAACAAGTCTGTAGATTAATTAATAGTACTGTATCAAAGTTAATTTCCCAGTTTTGATCATTGAACTAAGGGAAGGTAAGACGTTAGCATTTAGAGAACTTAGGCAAAGGGAATGAGATAACTCTTCATACTATCTTTTTAAATTCTTTTAAAAAATCTGATATTTTAAAATAAAAAGTTGAAAAAGTACATTTTAAAAAGTGTTCCTGGAAGTCCTACTGGGAGAAATCATAAAAAATACAAGGTAGTTAACAGATCTACAAGTCATTACATCAAAATGGAAAATCCCAATGACATGGATCTTTTCCCTGATACTGGTTCAGCCTCATTTTAAGACGGGAAGCCGCGTTTTCCTCTCTCCATGGAATCCCCAATATCCAGAGATCTCAGTGAGAATCAGGTGGGCACCCCGTTTCTCCTGGTTGGTAAAGAGGTGATGGTCCCGCAAAGTCAAGCAAGTCACTTGGGGATAGAAAAGTTGGGCATGGAGTCCCAAGAGTGCCTGAGCCCTTGCCTGAAATCTAATTACTTATATCCAAGAGTCTCAACACCCTACTGGACTTGGGATCCTACCACCATCTCCTCTGCACTTAATTGTTCTTGGAGAGCGAATCACCCATGCACAATTTCCCATTTCTAAATCTGTAAAATGTAGAGCATAAAACTCAATACAAGAGTGAAATGATGCTTCTTTCGGGAGCACCAAATCCTTAAGATGGACTGCTTATTTCATAATCTCAAATCTTTAGAAAGATACAGAAATCACAGAGGACACGAGACCCATCCTCACTTCAGTGTGCAAACCCAGGAAGCTGCCACGAGAATTCCAAAATGCCCATGACCAAACAGCAAAAGATCCGTGCACAGGAGCCGTGACTCCTAGCTCCCAGGGCTGCCACTGATCCACGCTTAAGAGATGAAAATTATTTTGAAAACCAAGTCCAAAGGGCACAGGCATATATTTGCAGCAGATATTGACACGAGTGTGCCATGGACCTAGCCAATCAGAAAGTAATTTTATAAACACTGTTATTAAACAGAAGGGCAATTACTTTAAGTACTGGAAAAATGTCAGGGTCATACATGAATTTTGTGGGTATCACATTTTGTTTGACACTCAGTGGATCAATGACTCCAAGGAAATTTATTCAGAAATAGTATGTGCCATGTCGCCAACCCTAAAGCTAAACCTTCCCTACCCAGATTGCCCAAATTTAGAGGGAGGAATGACTTCTGGTTTACCCAGTTTACTACATATTCAGAAAAGCATTCAAAGCTCTTTATACATAAAAGTATGGAAGTAATTAAGGATTATGTGGTAAGTGAACAAACATGGTTCATATGACAGCATATTAGGGAGAACACCTTTTATTTCTGTCTTTATCAATGGAACAGAGCAGGGGGTTTTAATGCAATGTAATAAGGAGTATAAGAGGGGTCCAAGGGCAACTTTTCTGTGATGCCTGTTTGCAAATTGAGCGGCCTTGAGGTCTCCCACTTTAGGGCTCCGCCTCACTCGAGATTTCAGCTGTGGCCACATATGTTGCCACTGCCTTAATGAGAGTGGCATGGGTGTACAGGGATGGGAAGAGAGGAGACTCCTTCCTGCTTCCCGTCATCTTGGAGGATAGATGCCCTGCAATGTCAAATGAACAGGTCGCTTATTCTACCCCCACAAGGTTTGGAAGGACTCCCAATGGCTCCGGCGTCTTCTGGTCTGCCCCACTCCTAACCCTATCCTAACAACGACCGTTCTATTTTCCACAAGTGGTCTACACACAAAATGGCAGGGAAGCCCAGCCTTGGAAGCACAGAGTAAGGCCTCAACAAAAATGCCACAACTGAGCGAATGATTGTCACCAAGTTCTTTGAGTTTAGCAGATACTGTGAAGGTAAATAACAGAACTTCTTCAAGAAACAATGCTCCATTTGGTAGAGGCTACATTTTGATAAATTTCTGAAGAATGCGTGAACATGGCAATGCTATTACTTCTCATGGGTAGAAGCAGCTCTCTTTGGGTGTGGCTTTGCATGTCCAAGTCCTTATCCCCCCCGCCCACCTCCACACACACACTCTGCAGCAATGACAGTCGGGTGACAGGCCTGTCCTTGGTTCAGAGGGAAAGTCTTAAAAGAAAACAAAATGGGTGGCCAGTGGAGAAGGTATGTTCTAGGAATGTAGGCCTAGAAACTGAGTTTGTCTTAAAAGTTTGAGATGACATGAAGCTCCATTTCCTCCTCTTTTGACAACTAAGCTTCCACTCTGTTTCTGATTCAAACAGAAATCGAATGGAAATGCCTCGCCCAAGGACCAGCCCAGCGGGGAGTCCTAAAATAGCACCTGCTGATGGAGCAGCCATCCACAGACAGCCTCCCCCACCCTGATGGGGAGAGCCCCACAAGGACTGACCACCAAGGAGGTTTTGCAGTAATCCTCAAATGTGCCAGCCCAGCCTGCCGTGTGAGAAAGCATCAGCTCACCCAGCCTCTTGGAACTGCCCTGCCAGATGGAAATATGGTTGCTCTCACACCCTATCCTGTCCCAACACCACACAAAAGGCATTTTTCATTTAGGTCCATGTTTTAGATCTAAGGAAACTAGAAACATTTTTGTCATTAAAAAATGAGAAAATGTGTTGTAAGCCATTGTAACATCCACTATCCTTGCTTGTTACTTCCACTAGAAAGAAGTTTCTGAGGGTTGGGGAGGTGCTTTTGTCTTTCATCTTTGTATCCACAGTGCCTAGCATGTAGTAGATTCTCATTAAATATCTGTGACATGGATGGATGGATGAGTGGATGGATGGATGGATGCATGGATGGATGGATGGATAGATGGGTGGATGGATGGTTAAATGAATGGATGGATGAGTGGATGGATGGATGGATGGATGGATGGATGGATGGATGGATGGATGGATGGATGGATGGGTGGATGGATGGATGGATATTGGATGGATGGATGGATAGATGGGTGGATGGATAGGCAGATGGGTGGATGGACAGGTGAATTGATGGATGAATAAATGAATAAACAAATGTCTTGAAGCACCGAGTTGTTTGATAGTGTACATTTGAACAACACTGATGGCCAACCTAACTATACAAGCCTCATTACAGGCCACTACCATGAACCTCTTAGCTAGTTTCAAAGCTTTACAGCTAAGAAAACACTTTTCTTTACCACATCTTCTTGGGCCCTCACAATAGCTCTGTCAGAGCCCTGACAAAAATTATTATTTCATTTGCCAGCTGCAAAAACAGAGCTTCAAAGACATTAAGGTCCAGTCATTCAGTGCTTGAGAAGCAGAGTCAGGAGTAGAATTTAGCTCTACAAAAATACATTTGAAGTTCCTTATATCTAACCTCAAAAAAGTAATTAGAAATTGTACAAAAAGTGTCCAGAGGTGATTCTAGACAAGAGCTATTTTGTGGGTCTCCCTGAATCATATATTTGACCATGTTTCCATTTTTCCATTGATTGATAGAAGGTTCAGATTCCAAACTGTAATCTTCCTCCTGGGGTACAAAAGAGTCTTAATGTTTGTGAGCACTCTTAATTCTTTCTAAAAGCTGAGATGGGGCAAGGGATTGTGCTATGTTCATGGAGAGCAACTGAATAGAAAAGTAGAAAATGCAATGATAATATTGTGGTCTAGAAGCAATCACTTTGCTAGCTGTTCCTATCCATAGAATTCAGCAAGCAGTTACCATGTGGTAGTGAACAAGCCAAGATGAGACAGACACGTATGGGGCCTTTTGTCAACTGGACTTCTCCACTTCTGTGGCTGACTCCTGGCTTTGAGATGAGAGTCAACACATCTCCCAAGGGACCGCACTAGAGTTTTAATCTGTTCAAAGCTCCAAGGCAACATTCTGATTCCCATGCCCACTCCTTAGGCACTAAGGAAGCTGGTCACAACGTTCAGAGGGAGATGAAGGTCCTATATGTTCCTTAGCAAGACTCACAGGAGATTTTTACAACAGAAGTTCACCCTGATGATCAGTACTGGGCCCCTTGGAAAAACACGACGAGAACTATGTGATCGAGACTCTAGATCTCCAAGCTGCTGGGGCCCAGTTCCTTAGAGCCAGGAACCTCACCCAACCTGACTATGCATTACACCAGTGTCTTCTATAGCCATCAACCAACATAGCTCCTTCTAGGTCCCAGACTGGTGTCCGTTATCCCACAGCTGGGTAAACAGCTGGCACCTCATAAATCCTTCAAGTAGGACTAGCCCTGGCCAGTTCAGGCTAGAGTTCTGGTGGATTCATATTCAGCAAGCTCACATTTTGGTATGCATCATGTCACCCTATACAAGTCTCCTGGATCTCACATCTGCAGATGCCCACGAAAAGCATTCATCTGCTCATTACCCCAAGAAGTGTTTACCTGCAAAAAAATGACCCCAGGTAAATACTTCCTGTGATGAGGTGAATAGGGACAAAGGACCATAATGCAGAGTAGAAATCCATTTCTTCTGCCCACAGTGATCTCCTGAAGGTTTCAAGATTCATTCTGGTGTGATACTTGATGAAAAAGTTTACTTTTGTGCTTGTCATACCATTTACAATTTTGTAAATATTGTTCCAAACAAATCCATTCAAAAAATCAATTGCAATTTCTCTTCTATGAATTTACTGTATAAATACAATTGCACAAGTACACAAAAGATATTTGGTGAGATTTTGTTTGAAATAACAAAATCTCACAACAATATCATATCCTGTATAGGTAAGCATCAATGCCAGGTGGGTTAAATAATTTATTGCACATGGTCTAATAGAATACTATGCAACTGGTAACAATATAACTGGAGACTAAAGTCAATACTTTTACATCTTCTCCATTCTGTTTAAGTGAAAAAAAGCAAAGTGCAGAAAATACCTATTGTATGATCATTATATGATCACATTTTCAAAAATAATAGGACTATAAAGTAATGCATATACATATATATTTCTACTATGTCCTATGCATATGCATAGAGACTTTTTTCTGAAAGTATGTTATTTGCTTTTTTTTTTTTTTTTTTTTTTTGAGACAGTCTCACTCTATCGCCCAGGCTGGAGTGCAGTGGCATGATCTCAGCTCACTGCAACCTCTGCCTCCTGGGTTCAAGTGATTCTCCTGCCTCAGCCTCCCATGTAGCTGCGACTACAGGTGTGCATCACCACGTCTGGCTAACTTTTTTGTATTTTTAGTAGAGATGGGGTTTCCCCACGTTGGCCAGGTTGGTTTAAACTCCTGACCTCAGGTGATCCGTCTGCCTGAGCCTCCCAAAGTGCTGGGATTATAGGCGTGAGACACTGCACTCGGCTTCTTTTAAAAATATAATTAATTAAGGAGGGTACATGAAAGAAAGCCATTAATGAACAAAGAAGAGCGTAATTCAAATTAACAACAACAATAAAAATATACCCATCACAAATCATCAATAGAAAGCCTCATTTTACACCAATAAAAAACTCTAAAACAACAAAAAAGATGCACATTAATTTTTAAAAAATCATTTGAAAGCAAGTTACAGCCACACTCAGTCATAAACAAGGTGTAGAAAGTATGATGGTATTGTGCAGGCTCTTTTGTAAATAAGTTTGATAAAAATCTACATCGAGGAGCTTTAAGGAGGTGAGGGGATAATTTGATCCAAGCTGCTCAATTTGCAGATGAAGAACATAGTTTTGCCAGGAGCTGTATGCATTGTGCAGAGATAGCCAGGGTGGTACCGTGGCCTGGGGATGTGAAAGCCAGCCTTCACACACATTCTGACATCCTCCTTTTCCCCTCCCTTCTCCACTCCAGTCAGTGGCCCTAGTAGGGCCACCTTCCCCCTGCTAGGGCCTCCACCAATAGCTACCCTCAGGGTTCCATGATCGGAGGGTTGACAAGAACCCTCTTCCTATACAGCCACTTCTTTGATAGAGATCATGATGTAGCCCTCTTTGCATAGAGGAGAAAGCTGAGCTGCAACTTTCTCAGGATCACAGCTGGACAGGGCCACGGTTGGATTGAAATCCACAGGATTGGTCTGCAGAGCCCAGACTCTTGCCACCCTCCCATTGGTGCCTGGAAGTCAACTCAGTTCACACCCAGGACCATTCCTCTGTTTCCTTCACAACGTGTTACCAATTCATGATGGAACTGTGGTCACCTAAGAAAGGGGACAATTGGCTGGGTGCGGTGGCTCATGCCTGTAATCCCAACACTTTGGGAGGCCGAGGTAGGTGGATCACGAGGTCAGGAGATCAAGACCGTCTTGGCTAACACAGTGAAACCCTGTCTCTACTAATAAAATACAAAAAAAAAAAAAAAATTAGCCGGGCGCGGTGGCGGGTGCCTGTAGTCCCAGCTACTCCGGAGACTGAGGGGGGAGAATGGCGTGAACCCGGGAGGCGGAGCTTGCAGTGAGCCAAGATAGAGCCACTGCACTCCAGCCTGGCGACAGAGCGAGACTCTGTCTCAAAAAAAAGAAAGGAAAAAAAAAAAAGGGGGGACAACCACACGCCTTCAGGGTCTTGACTAAAGACCGGTGAAGTGGCCTCCCAACAGTGGAGTAAACACGCCATGCTGACTTCAGGTGGCTCAGCACCACCCCATGCCCTCAGAACTAAATGCACTCCATCTGGGAAACCTCCAACTCACTGCACCCCACCATGAAGACCAGAGGTTATGGGGTGCCTGTGACAGCTGAAAGCATGTAGGATCTTGAAATAAGAGGAGGTCCCTTTCAAAGCCTTGAGAGGTGTATGTGTCCTTGCAGGCACTATTTATTTCGTTTTGTTTCATTTCGTTTCATTTCATTTCATTTCATTTCATTTTATTTTTAGAGATGGGGTCTCACTTTGTTGCCCAGGCTGGAGTGCAGTGGCACAGTCATAGCTCATTGCAGCCTTGAACTCCTAGGCTCAAGCAGTTTTCCAATAACATCTGTTCTTTCGATTTGCCGGTGACCTGGACACGACCTCAGCTCAGTATCTCACAGAAGACTGGTTACCTGCATTGTTGGCCTCCGTCCTCTAGCGCCTGGCTTTTCAAATGGCCAAAGTCTTTCTGTCCTAAGTAGCAATTTGACTACCACAAAACATGAAGCAACAAGGCTCCTATCTGAAGCCGGGGTCATAGAAGGAGGATGGGAATCTGCGTGATGGAAGCACATGGACTGTGTGCCGGTGATGGTCCCTGCCTGTCTGCAAGGTACAGTGACGTCAAAAAACATCCTGCAGATTCCTCAAAGAACTAAAAGTAGATCCACCATTCAATCCAGCAATCCCACTCCTGGGTATCTACCCAGAGGAAAAGAAGTCATTATGTGAAAAAGACACCCACACACATGCAGGCTTATTGAAGCACAATTCACAATTGCAAAGATATGGAACCAACCTAAGTGCCCATCGACCAATGAGTGGATAAAGAAAACATGGTATATATGCACCATGGAATACTACTCTGCCATGAAAATGAATGAAACAATGTCTTTTGCAGCAATTTGGATGGAGCTAGAGGCCATTATTTTAATTGAAGTCACTCAGGAATGGAAAACCAAATATTGTATGTTCTCAGAAGTGGGAGCTAAGCTATCAGGACGCAAAGACATAAGAGTGATATAATGAATGTTGGGGACTCCACAGCGGGGGAGATTTGGAGGGGGTCGGGGTAAAAGAGTACACATTGGGTATGGTGTACTCTGCTTGGGTGGCGGGTGCACTAGAATCTCAGAAATCACCACTAAATAACTTATCCATGAAACCAAAAACCACCTGTACCCCCCAAAACTATGGAAATTTAAAACAAAAGAAAACAAACAGAAAAAGCATTTCGCACCATCCACTATTACCTTCCTACAGCATCAATGGCAGGAATGTGTAGAATGAGTTCCTCCAGCGAAGACTGAGTTTTCCCATCTGTAAAATGGGGATAATGAGACTCCTTACCCAACAGAGAGACTGTAAGGATTAAATAAGGTAATGAATACAGGGTTCAAGCAGTGTGATCTGCTTTGTAGTGCAGGCTACACGGACTTGAGGCTGCAAAACCTGCTGTCACTGGAAGGACTCCAGTTGCCTTCCTGCTGTCCCTTCTCCAGAAGCCTCACCAAGCAGAGCCATTCATGCACGAAGGTTTCAGGGCAGGGCTTCCTGACTCTGCCCTGAGCTTGCTGTGCAACCTCAGACAAGTCACTCGCCCCCTCTGAATGTCCATTCTTCATATGAAAAATAAGAGCGTTGGTTTAATTACCTTAGTGACTTGCTACTTTTAAATCATTTCCCAAGACCCACAAACTCAATTTGTTGACAAGTTTTATCGACCAAGAAAAAGTTCATTTATTAGGTAATAACAGATTAATTTTCTCATGCTAACTCATCAAAGGCCTTTGTGGTGACCAGTTAGTGCCTGTGATCATAAAGAAAAAAACCAGTTATCCTATGAAGCTAATAGCACTCCACAAAAAACTCCTGACATAAAGCTCAACAGCTTCCTTGTTAAGGCTACACTGTGATTTTATTTTATATTTTCCAAAACGAAAAGATATTCTTATTATAAACATAATAAACACTCATTATAAAAATAGAAAATAATACTCAAATATATAGATAGACTTGGAATATAGACTTCATAATGTTTCCACGAATAAGTAAATCTTATAAATGTGAATATTTTTACAAAAATAAATTTTACTATATTTGTATTTTCTGTAACTTAAAAAAAAGCTTAATAACATATTACTGGCAGCCATCCATGTGTATTCACAGAAATGTATTTTATTGTTTTAGCATCTTACCAGTCATTCAATACATCCCTATTCCTGTCTAGGCTGTTTCCAGTCCAGTCTTCTACTATTGCATAACACACTGTGATGAGCATCCTTGTGGTGTACCCTGTGCACACTTTTTTTTTTTTTTTTAATTAAGATGGAGTCTTGCTCTGCCTCCCAGGATGGAGTGCAATGGTGCGATCTCGGCTCACCACAGCCTCCGCCTCCCAGGTTCAAGCGATTCTCCTGCCTCAGTCTTCATCGTAGCTGGGGTTACAAATGCACGCCACCATGCCTGGCTAATTTTTGTATTTTTAGTAGAGACAGGGTTTCACCGTGTTGGCCAGGCTGGTCTTGAACTCCTGATCTCAGGTGATCCATCCCCTTTGGCCTCCCAAAGTGCTGGGATTACAGGCATGAGCCACCGTGCCTGGCCTGTGTACATATTTAATTATTTGCTTAGTATTAATTTCTAGAAACAAAGTTGATGCTTCAAATCACATGTGCTTTTTTAAAAGAGACTTCACTATGTATCGTGTTGTTTTATGAAATCGCCCTTTGCAAATAACCTACTCATTTTTATTCCCATCACAGTATGCAAGATTGGTGCCCCCTCCTTGTTTTCTTTTCTAAAATTAATTTTTAAATTATATGTTTAATAATATGCACAATAATATCCATAGTGTTCAATAAGATAATAGTAGCAATAAAATGAATACCAAGATTCCTTTCACCTAGTTTGAAACAGAAACAGACTCCACACTAGTTTTTACAGGTAAACAAGTGGCTTCTATTTGTTTGTTTAAAGAGATTTGAAAAATTATGAGACATCTGTGATATCTCCATCGGAGCTATGGCTTGGAGAATATAAGCCAGGTACCAGAAGCTTTGATAATCCTTATAATCACAAAATACTGCTATTTGTCCATCCATCCATCCATCCATCCATCCATCCATCCATCCATCCTTTCCTTTGTTTTTCTCACCATGCATCTCTTAAGGCCTCTACTCTGTTTCAGGCGCTGTGCCAGACCTGGGGGATTCGGGGATGACCAAAGCAGATACAGTTCCTGCACTCCCGAAGCCTCCAGTCTAGAATACTTGGCAGACGTTGAATATATGTCTAAGCCGCAGATGCCTGTGTGATTATGATTCTGCCTTCATGTGCTGCAAAGCACATGGGCTGGAGGAGGAGGACCCACCTGGACACACCTCACAGGCTGATACCACTGATGGGCATCTAATACCATCTCTCACTCTGGCGTCTAATCTCTCCTTGTTTGTCTGGGGGATGGGTGCTGAAGTCTAGCTTGTTCCATCCACTGTGAAGATTTATTTACTAGTATTATTTTTAAGCAGCTTTTCAAAGGCAGGATTAAGGTCTCTCAAGAGTACCCAGCCAGCCGCTTGCTCCCTGAATCCCAGGTCACCACAGCCAGATTCCATGCCGAAAACACCGCTCCGCCTTTGCACAGAGTTGATAGGATACTGGCACCTGGGATCCTCCCAATCTGAGACCGAGCTAGCACAGACCCTGCATCTGTTGCTCCTTGAACCCTGGAACTTCTCAGAATCAGTAGCCTGGATCAGGCCCCAAAATTCCAGCAAGATGAAAATATGCACACATGGTCTTGGTGGCACCAGGCCATGGGACCTGAGCTTTCGGCATCACTGACTTCTTTACACAGGCAGGCTAACCTCATGGAGAGAATAACAATATTACCCATCCAGTTATGAATTTTGGGTATCCACTGGGAAGCTGTTTGTCAAGGCCTCCAAACGTAGCTCAGAATAAAAATAAATGTATTGGGGTTGTATCCACGCAGCACAGAGCCCACAAGAATGGGAGCTGCACAAAGGCAGCAATTTCATCTGCCGTTTTTCCCATATTATTTCCACCAGCTTCACCAGAGGCTGGCATAGAGCAGATACTCCATAAACCCTTGTTGAAAGGAAGAGAGAAGGAATCTAGGCATCCAATGAGGATGTGAATCCAGGCATCCAATGAGCAGATGTTCCGTCACATGAGCAGATGTGAATATCCACCTGCCTTCCCATTCCTCTTCATTGCATCAAGGTGAGAACCCAATACTTCATTGTGCACCCTAATTCATTTTTTGATACCACTGCACATAACGCTAATGGATGGACTGAAGCTTTTCAGCAGAAGCTTGAATCTCCTGCCTGGAGGCAAGTTGGGAATGAGTGGACCTTACTTCCCAATGACTGTGGGGAGAGGACATTTTCAAAGCCCCTGAGCCACGTAGCAAAGGCATGAAACACAGTTCTCACCCTGGCTAGCAAGTTCTAGAATGGGGTTTCTGAGTGTCTCAGGGTCCTGCTAATACCCCATCCTATCCACGGTGCCACCACACCCTTCAGCATCACACAAGCAAACTGCAGGGCTTGAGAGAGCCACAGTGCCTTCAGCGGGACGTACCTGTCCCAGACCCTTTCCCAGGAAACTGTCTTGACAGGAGGCTTCCCAGCTGGTTCCGCATAATTACACCTCTTGCAGCTAGGTCTGAGAACAAGCTGCCCACCTTGCTTTGTGTTTCTCAGAGATGGGCCCCAGGAAGTGTTTCTAAGCCCCTGTGGGAGTCAGGGGCCCATCCTGAGGAGCTGATAGCATCTATAGGTTCCGTCTGATGGCAGAGATGCCCATATTCCGGTGTTACATGCAGTGTAGGGGTTTCCCGCAGGCCCTGAAGCCATATGTGGGCCTCCTAGTGTAGCCCAGAGACCTCAGACAGGCTCCCCCATCAGGGTCTGTGTCCCACGGGCTAAGAATGAGAGTCCTAATCCTGCCATGAATCTGCTGCCCATGTGACTCGTGAGCATGGACTTTCTAGAATGTGACCCCATTGCAGCCTCCCAGAGAGCCGTGGTTTTTTATGTTCATTGCTGGAGTCCCAGCACCCGGATTTCTGCCTGGGACTTGTAGAAATGTGGGGGAAAACCTGCTGGGATAATGGAGAATATTGTCACAGGTAAATCACTTTAGGTCTCTAGTCCTCAGATTCCCCATATGTCAAATAAAAGCTTCCATTTAAATGAACTCTCTGGTATCTTCTGGCTCCCAGAGTTCACAATTTAGATTTCAGTGTCCTCACTGTGGGAACACAGGGAATATGGGGAGGACCCCACTCTGGCTTAGCACTAACCTCAGCCTGGGCTGGAAGTGAGAGTTTAGACCTTTTACCCAAAGTCTTTCTCCAACCAACTCCATCAGTAAAAATCAGAAAGTAGTTGCTCAATTAACAACAAAAACAACACATAAAATAAGAGTTCACTTTTCCAGGAATCACTGGAACAAAAGAACTCTTCTTAAGAGGCCCACACTCAATGCTTGGCAGAAATGCTTAAAGCACCCGACGCCTGAGCTTTCTGAGGAGGTCTCAGCAAAGCGCTGACGCTACGCTCCAGTCTGTTACCAGCTACTTGCATACACATCACAGAATGGGGCACACGCCTGAATGTTTGCACCACCGTTGGCAGGGACCCACTGCCTTGGCTCGCCAGGGGTGCCAGCCAGGCTATGTCCTCCTCCAGGGCCCCCATTTGCTGACCCACAATATGCCCCGTGCTCTTCCTCCCTCAAATGCATGGGAGGTGTGTGTTCAATACATGAGGGAAGACACATTAGGATGTGGAAGTGAGGAAGTGCCTGGAACCCTGGAACCATATAGATACATTCATGAAACCGTCAGCCTGTGGGGGCCCTGTCTCCTTAGCTCTGGCCTTGAGTAGCACCTAAGGTCATGTTTTGGTTGTGGCTTTTAAAAATTAAGATTAACAAACAGTCAGCCAGGTGCGGTGCCTTATGCCTGTAATCCCAGGACTTTGGGAGGCTGAGGTGGGTGGATCGCTTGAGGTCAGGAGTTTCAAGACCAGCCTGGCCAACATGGTGAAACCCTGTCTATACTAAAAATATAAAAATTAGCCAAGTGTGGTGGGGCATGCCTGTAATCTCAGCTACTAGCGAGGCTAAGGCAGTGGAAGGTGGAGGTTGCAGTGAGCTGAAATCAAGCCAATGCACTCCAGCCTGGGCAACAGAGAGAAACTCTGTCTCCAAGAATAGAAAAGTAAAAAAAAAAATACTAATAATAAAATAACAGCTAGGAGCATCTGAGAGTAGAATATAGACCCAGAGTCACCACTTTTCCCCCCAGTGACTCTCGGTGGAAATTGTTATAAACATGACACACCCAATCTACAGCCAAGAATCAAACTCAGATTGGAGATTTGTCACTTAATTTTGGAGGGGACTCTACAACTTTTCAGAAAATCAAAAGATGAAAATCCTGTGAGTCCACAAGACAGTCCATGAATAGGGCAAGATGCCTCAAGGTTGCCATGGAAAACCTAGACAAATGTGCTTTGTGAAATGTATAGAACCTCATCAGGTCCTCGACTGTCTGCCATTGTTTTCCGCATTCATTGCTGCACTTGTAACTCTCACTTTTCATACAGTTAGAAAAGAATCTGCAGTCTCTGCCTTGTCTGGTAAAGGGAGGCCAATGACACAAGTCTGAGCTGGGTCACCCCATTTTCAAGGTCACACAGGCCAGTCTCAATGGAGAAGGTTTGCTGAGTGTATACGCGAATGAATAGACAAGGACTGGGGGAGGGAAGGAAGGTAGAAAGGAAGGAGCGAAGGAAGGAAGGAAGGAAGGAAGAAGGAAGGAAGGAAGGAAGGAAGGAAGGAAGGAAGGAAGGAAGGAAGGAAGGAAGGAAGGAAGGAAGGGAGGGAGGGAGGGAGGGAGGGAGAGAGGGAGAGAGGGAGAGAAGGAGAAAGAGAGGAGGGAAAGAGGAAAGGAGGAGGGAGGGAGGAGAGAGGGGGAAGGAGGGAAGGAAGGAAGGGAGGGAGGAGAGAGAGGGGAAGGAGGGGTGGAAGGAAGGGAGGGAGGGAGGAAAGGAGAGAGAGAAGAGGGAAAGAGGAAAGGGTGAGGGAGGGAGGGAGGAGAGAGAGGGAAAGGAGGGAAGGAAGGAAGGGAGGGAGGAAGGAAGGAAAGAAGGAAGGAAGTAAAGAAGGAAGGAAGGAAGGAGAGAGGCAGGCACACAAGGGAAGGAGGAAAAAATAGTGAGGAAGAAGGGAAGGAAGAAAAGAAGAGAAGAAATTTTTCCCGAGAAAATTGACTAGTAAACCAAGGAGACAAACCACTGTTATCCACAAATTTAAACATAAACTATAGTATTTTTTTAGTTAGAACTTCAGATTAGAGTCTGTTGGTTTTTCACAATGAATCATAGAAAATAATGGTCCATGGGGTAAAATCACCATGTTTATCCAGATCAAAACATGGTAGAGTGAACAATTTTTCTGTGGATAGGAGTTGTCTAGATAGATGGAGTGGATAATTACGCTTCATTCTCCCTCCCCCACACCTCACCATTTGTTTTGCTTTAATTTTGCCTTAATTACACAGAAAATTAAGAAGAAAGTGGAGTCCCTAGGTTTTTGAATAATCTAGACAATGATACATATTTGATGTGGCTTTATAAAGGCGCTTTCAAAATTATTTATGTGGCTCAGGGTGGAGGGGTTTTTGTGGGCACCCAGGTCCCTGCAGAGACTCTCCTTAGATGGAGACTTGGTACCAAGTCTTCCTTCTGTACAGGTAAGTTAGGCAAGACAAGGGCATGTTACAGCAAAACTGCAGCTTCTGTAGCTAATTCGGGTTGCTTGGGGTGGCTCCTTTCACAGGTGATAGAGCTGGAAGGTGCTTTGAAGTTTCCCTTGCTCTATTGCTGAGTTACTGGAGGATCGGACAACCAGAAGCAAGGCCAGAGGGACATGGCTCAGGGCCCTCCTTTATTTCTGAAGTCAGGAAGCTGGTGGGATATTTCAGCAGTTGGATTCATGATGCATGCCCACTCTGTGTCTGTTGCTCTGAGTACTGTGTACATGTGCATAGAACAACACCATCAACAACAATGTGTATACAACAACAACACCACACATAGCAATAATAACAACATGCATGCAACAATAACTTGCATACAACAATAACTATATGCATACAACAGCAACACCAAAGCAATGTATACACAACAACAACACGCATAGCAATAACAAGATGCATACAACAATAATAACAAATGCATGCAACAATAGTAACAACTATATGCATACAACAAAAATATGCATACAACAACAACAACAATATGCATAAAGCAACAACGAAACTGTGCATACAACAATAACAACCATATGCATGCAATAATAATGACAGTAGCTATATTACTGAGCACTTACTGTGTATTTTACATAGAGGTTGCATTGCACTCATGAGTTTAACTATTATCCCTAATTTAGAAACCGAGACAGCAAGCAACTTGCTGGAGATCACACAGCTACGAAGCAGAGAAGCCAGGTTTCCGATGTGCACTTCTAACCCGGGACTATGCGCTCTTAATTATAACCATGCCTTCGTGTGTAGCCAAAGACACAGTAGGCTGAGATTTACTAAGCATCACCTATAGGCTGACTTCTGCGGCTTCCTGCACTCCCATAGCCCCATAGAAGCCCATTTACTTCTTGGGCTAACCCTGCCAGGTGGGTGCTATTGGCCGCGTTTTCTAGAGGGGGATGCCCATGATGGCCCGGATCAGGCCATCTGTCTGTTTCCCGAGCACGTGGCATTCTATTGCACAAGTAGACAAATGCCCTGTGTGTCCTGTTGTAAACTTGAGGAGACGAGACCTAAAACATAGCAGCGACTCAGTCAGGGTCTTAGGGGGACCATCCCACAGAAGTCAGGGAACCTGAGAGCTGGGCATGCACCCTCGCCCGCTGATGCAGGGATCTTTCCCAGGGACAGAGATCTTTCAAGACTAAATGCCTAGACTGGTCAGCCTAGCACATTTAAAGGATTAAGCAACAATCAAAAGGTTCCCTAAGAGAGCCTCCTTTTGCAGGAAGGACTTTTTTTTTTTTCTAGCTAAAAAAAGAGACTGCAGCAGATGAAATCTGCCTCATCTCACAGCCTCATCTAACCTATGTGGTCACCAGAACCCCGCTCCCACACACACACACTCGCAAAAAAAGTTTCCTTAAATATTGCACGGCCGACTACTTTGCAAAGATTCTTTATCCCCACGGAACATTACTACTTTTTTTTTTTCCCTTTTTGCAGCTTTAGAAAAATAGATAATTACTTCAGTTAATTTCAGCAAAACAGTTCAAACTCATCAGGGCTGAACAAGTATAATTTACTGCTCCTTCTGACTTATTGTTGTGACTAGATGTGGATTGATGATTAAAGTGGTAAACAGTAACATTTCTGTAAAATGGCTGACTCCACTGCTGGCGTGTCAGGGGAGACACCTGCCCCAATGGCTGTGCCGCGATTGTCACTGTGCTCAAGGCTGTCAACAAAGAATATAAGTATTTGACAAGGTGTTATCTAATTGTGTTTTTAAAAGCCACGATACATACATCTTTTAATGTGTCACTTTAAGCAGCCAGAGACGTTCTTTTATTAAAAAATACAAAGGAAAAATGAATGCCTTGCATTTTCTTTTTTTTCCCTTCTCCCTCTCTCTCTGTATTTTTTTTTCCTCCTTTCCCTTTCCAAGCTCTGCCCTTTTGCCGTCATTCGGTGGAATATATTTTGCTTTTTAGTCAAATTGGCTTTTATTTAATTGTTGCCCAAAATAGCTCTGCCACTTTAGGTCTATAAGAAGAAAGAACAGTATGTCCCGCAGACGATCTTTGCTTTGGCCCTGGTGGGAATCAGCCCATGGTCACAGAAAGCAAAGAACAAATCCTTCCGGATGCTCTTGGAGCCTTAAAGTGAGGGCTCCAAGGGGGCTTCTCTGGGTCCCATAGAAGTGGGGCTGCCCTGTCTTCACCCTGCTCCCCACTGCATCCCCTCTCCTTTCCCAGGAGTTGTCCCTCCTCCTCCCCTGGGACTCCCATGCTTGCTTTCCCCTTTTCCTGACTCTTTTGTCCTGACACTAGCAAAGGCTTGTTTCAGAGACCTCAACTCTTGAGACAGACAGGTCTCCACCCTCCAGGAAGTCAGGGAACGGCCCTGGACCCACACAACTAGAACTATGCAAGTCAACGGTCCCCTACAGAGTTGGGGTCTTGAAAGAGCCAGAGAGAAGATACTATCCACAAAAACTGCTTGGAGAAAGCAGGTGGCAGTTTGGGCGGGAGAGCAGTTTGTGGTACAAATAACCACAGTTCAAGAACATTGAGTTCTGGCCAGGTGTGATGGCTCACAACTGTAATTCCAGTGCTTTGGGAGGCCAAGGTGTGAGGACTGCTTAAGGCCAGTAGTTTGAGACCAGCCTGGGCAGCATAGCAAGACCCCGTATCTATAAAAAAAATTAAAAACAGCCAGGCATGGGGTCATAAGCCTGTAGTGCCAGCAACTCGGGAGGCTGAGGCCAGAAGATAGCTTGAATCCAGGAGGTCAAGGCTACAGTGAACTATGATGTCAACACTGTACTCCAGTCTGGGCAAGATAGCAAGACTCCATCTCTTAAAAAAATAATTTTAAAAAAACAAAAACAAAAACAGAACTGTGATTTTCACCACTGTTGCCAGCTCCCAAGGGATGGAGGGAGTGTAATAGGGCAATGGCCAACCCCTGAGCTCTACATGGAGAAACCAAGGTGTCTAATCACAGTGAAAGCAGAGGGCCAGGCCTGGAATTCAGACTAGCTGAACTACTCTGACCTGGCTGGCCCAACTTCACTGTGCCTCTCCTGGCTCTGGCTTCCTTGACCCCACCTTGAGACCCACCTCTGTGTGGTGTCCACTGCAGCCGCCTGTACCTTGGGTTCCTCCTGCCCAAGCAGGATGCAGAAGACCCTCCCCTTGGAAGAACCAGCCTGCCAGGGCAGCACTGAGCACACAGGCATGGTTCCCCTGGGGTGGCCTTCGGGACAGCCAGGGGACAGAGGTTTCCAGGAGAGGGGGTGCCTCAAATCCCACACCTCACATCCAAACCTGGTCCTCCTGCACTGCTCCTCTGTGCCAGGCTGGCTCAGACGTTGGCCTCGGCTGTCACTAAATGGAATGCCGGATCCGAGCAGCGACTTCTTACTGGGGAAACGGGAGAAGAGTGGGGAGGGAGGAGGCAGCACAGGCCGGCTCACTGCAGCCAGGGAGAGGAGCGGGACCCCTCACCCAAGGGGTGCACTGGTGTGCCCCCTGCCTCTCTCCAGCAGGCTCCATGGGGGTGTCCTGCAGACGAGCGCCTAATGATCTGGTCAAGGCAGCTATTTAATCCGTCATAGTCAATGTCATGTGGTGAGTCAAGCAATTTGTTACCAGTTATGCAAAAAAGGCAACGGCTGGTGCTGGAGGGAGGTGGGGAGAAAGGCAGCAGGCAGGTCACCACCTTCACATGGGGAGCAGGGGTAGACTGAGGAGGGAAAGAAGAGGGGAGGACCTGTAGCCTGACTCCCAGGCTTCCCAGCCTAGAAGGCAGCCCTGGAGACCAGCCTGGGACAGGCCCTGTGGCCTGGCCTCTGCCTTCTGCACATGCCCTCAGGAAGTACACACAGGTGCACAAGGAGAACCTGGCTGCCGGCCGTGCATGGACAGATGCTGGGCCAAATAGGCATTTCCTGTTCCTGGGCATGGTGACAGCTATATGTAAGATGAAGTCTGGGGCAAGTGACTCTCAGCACACTCCAGGATTGAACGCCTATTGATTGCACTTCTGGGGAATGCAGAGAAAGGTCCCTGGATCACTCATTGAACTTTGGTGTTTGATACTATACATGCAGTGCAGCTCTTGGTAGCCCCACGGAAGACATTCCATGTGGTATAGAGAGGATGAGACTAAGAAAAGGGGACATGGGACAGACTCTGAGGCTGGCTTGTCTCCAAAGACAATCAATGATATCTTTAAGTCTTTTTTCCTCTTCTTCTCAGTGTCTACGAGGCTCTGCTTTGAAAAGTCCACTCCATCTAGCAATCTAGCCATCTCATCCTCTCCAAAGTGCCTGAAGACCAGCCAGGCCGGCAGACCCCAGCTCTCAAGACCAAGGAGATCGCCTTGATACCTTGGAGGTCTCTGCCCGTTGGGTGAATGACCAGCCCTTGTCCTGATAGATTTTCTCTGTTCTTAGAGTCCTAAATTTCCAATGGGGTGGGTGAGGGGCAGGGAGGAGAGGGAGAAACAAAGACAACAAAACTCTGTTGCCCGCAGACTCTTGCCAAGTGGGGTCAGAGCCAAAGCCGCCTCGCCAAAGACTAGAAGAGTTTTGCTTTGCCAAAGAGTCACAGCCGGGTGTGCTGGGCCTGCCTACCTTTTTAGGAAATACTCCATTTCAGAAAGTAGAAGCCATTCACCTGAGGGCTGCTGGCTGGGTGTGGCCTGTCTGCTGCTGAATTCACAAGAGCAAACCAGAAGGTTTGGAGAACCTGCCCTAAATCTCTTCCTGTCTGAAAAATCGGGCAGTTTACCCCCAGCACAGCGGACGGCCTTTTAGTGAAGACCTCGGAGTTCCCTGAAGTCAGCCTCATGAGACTTCTCCCTCACTGCTCAGAGACCCACTGCCCACAAAGTATTTCGATCACAGCCCAAGGAAGCTGGGGTTGGCCTGGAATTGGATCTGATACTCACAAGCAGAAAACCAGCAGGAGCTGGGAGAGGGAAGAGAAAGAAACCGGAGCGAGGGAGGCCTCCAATGTGGGTATTTCTGACCAGTTTGATGGTTTTCACACAGCCTCTTCTCTCTGATCTGCCACACTTTCGTTATAAATACCTGATAGCGTTTGTACAAAAGGATCTTTTTACAACAGGTCTAATGAAGGGTTCGACTCCAGGTACGTGGGAGAAGATGCTGGACTTGATGATGGCTTCTAATGGTATGAAAAACCTCAGAAAATAATACATGCATTTCAAGCTTTATACCTGTTTATTTCACACTTTCTTTAATATACCAATTACTCATGTAACACCTAAGTGAGAAATGTGCTATATCTAGCAATCACTTGCAAGAATTTGCTAAACAGTAGTACAGCGGATATGTCCATCACCCAATCATTTATCACCCTTCTATAACCATGAACTTGCTGGCAAATGGGGGGTAAAGTTGATTTAATCTTTGGGCTTAGAAAAAAAAAAAAAAACTCAGATGATATTTGTGATTATGAGACATTTGCTTTTCATTTCCACAGCCAGTTAGGATTCACAAACATGAAAATCCATTATGGAATGCTGTATAAACTGTGACCACGTCTTGTTCAGTCAATTAGTGAGCTGAGCTTGGGTGTGCTGCTTATCTGATAATCTGCATCTTTAGCCTGGCAAAAATAAAGAAGATATTCAGAGATGGGGTTTAGAGCAAAGGAGGCCTTGGTTCATCCAGCCACACTTTGTATGCAGACACCCACATGCCTGACCCATTTTCTTTCCACATCCGAAAAATGGGTCTAACAAAAGAAGGTGATCAAATAAGTTTCCAGAAGGGGGAAAACGGAGAAAAAAAAACCCACTGCATTCCTGGGGTGTTGGGTACCCCTTAATTTAAACAGTCTCTCCATATCCTACTACTTGAAACGCTTTGTGCTGCCTTGATACCTTTATGCAACACCAATGGATAATTTATCCCAAAATGGATGCTATTTTTGCTTTGCAAGAATTTGATGCATAGTGACTTGTGCATGGAAATTACTCTGCACATCTGTATTCTGATTATGATATTTAGTGCAAGGGTCATGAATAATAATATTGCTAAATATGCTTATTGCCATCTCTAAATAAAGGTTATCACACTAGAGAAGGTTTTGTTTTGGAGTGGCAGAACAAGGCAGGTTAGTTGCAAGACAATAGAGCTTTAATTTTAATATGAAAATAAATACTTAAATTTATAAATATTCAAACGATTTCCAAAGTGCAGGAGAAACATATCCATACCTAGTCAGTACGTGAGTACTAAGCTCTCCAAACTGCACTGAGGAAGTTTTCCAAGGCCACCTTCATAGAGTTGAAAAGGAATTCTGAAGGGCAGTGCCCTTCTCCGAGGGATGTGCTTCTCTTGTCCTTCAATAAAATTATAGTTGGCGATTAAAAGTCCAACACAAACTATTTTTATTTTCTCAAATTGCTCCAGCAACCCATCAAAGCTGGCTCTGACTCAGAGAGAAAAGACACTGTGGAACAGTGGAATGGGGTGGCTGAGGAACAGTGACAGGATTTGGCTGTGTCCCCACCCAAATCTCACCTTGAATTGTAATAATCCCCACGTGTCAAGGGCGGGACCAGATGGAAATAATTGAATCATGGGGGCAGTTTCCCCCATACTGTTCTCATGGTAGTGAATAAATCTCACAAGATCTGATGGTTTTATGAACAGGAGTTCCCCTGCACAAGCTCTTTCACCTGCCGTCATGTAAGACGTGCCTTTGCTTCCCCTTTGCCTTCTGCCATGATTATGAGGCCTCCCCAGCTATGTAGAACTGTAAGTCCATTAAACCTCTTGCCTTTAAAATTACCCAGTCTTGGATATGTCTTTTTTAGCAGCATGAGCACAGACTAATACAAACAGCCTGGGAGAGAAGGTAGTGACAGTCCTGCACAAATGTGAACAGTAAGGACTCCCTCGGATCCCTGCCCTGACATCTCAAACATAACCATTGCTTTATAAGAAAAATGGCCAGTTTTCCTCTGTTGGTATCTACTTCTGGTCTGAATTCTCTTCTACCAAATGAGTGGGTGGCATTTGTCTTCATCATCCCTTTGAATTATCAGTTGTCTGTTGACATTGATCCAACAGTCTGGGAAGCAGGCCAGCTGTGCTGGGCTCTCCTATCCATACACATCTGGGCCCTGCACAGGCCAGTGTGATGCAAGCCACACCAGGAGTCCTTGGTCTTCTCCCTCCTGCAGGTGCCTTTTGCCCCTTGCCAGTTTCTTGCCACCTGGGACGGTTAGCAACCATCCTTCCCAAGGACCGGCCTTCCCTTCAACAGCTGGACATCTAAGAGGCTTTGTTTTATAAATGGGAACCACAGAAAACAAACACCAGGACTGGAAGCATCCTCTGAAGCAATCAAGTCCAAGCCTCTCACTCTGCAGCTGGGGAAACTGGCCCCAGAGAGTGAAAGGGGCTCTGTGAGGTCACAGTACAGTGAGACCTGGACTCCAGTCTTCTGCCCCATGTCTTCACTCCTCCTGGGACTGAAACAATGGGTGCTTACTTCCAGTTCTGCAAGTGGGCTGCAGGCTGCAGTGAAAGCTCATAGCACACACAGAGAAAAAAGAGGTTACAATCCACAGGACCTTTTTACAGAGACAGGGTGAAACACAAAGAAAGAATCTCTTGTTTTCCCCAAACAAAGGCAAGACAAAGGCTTTGAAGGCCAAGAAAGCCATGCTGAAAGGCATTGGAAGCCTCAGAAAATGTGCATGTCTCCTACTCTCCTTTGCCCAAGATACCAGGGCCCAAGTGCCCTAGGAAGATGGGTCCCAGGAGGAACAAGCTTGACCATAAGGCAGTTGCCAAGCTACCCCTGACCACAAGTCAGCCAGAATGTGAGGACAACAGCACTTGGGTGTTCATTCTTCAACTCCATGTCCAACATTGATGGATGCCAAAAGGACGCCCACCAAGTCTCCCTCCACTGAGGGGGTCAAGGATCACACTCACCAGATCAGAGCCCATGAAGAACCTCCGTGGGTTGACATGGCCAACATCAACATGGCCCAGGCCTGCTGGAGAGAAGGAGGCACAGGCCCAGCTCTCTCCAGCCACCACACATTGAGAGTCACCAGAACAAAAGAGGATCATCAGAATGGAGCCCAGTGGGCTGGTTCTAAATATAATCAACATTTTACCGTATTTAAAAACGACCCTCTGGGGGCAGATGCTAGAAGTGTCCAGCTCATATCCCCCTCCGCATGTACCCCTAGACACCAAAGGCTGCATAGAGGGAATCCTTGGGACTTTCTGTCTGCAGACATTTTTTCAGTGATGGAAACACACTCAGGCTGCATACAGGGCAGGCTGGATGTGCCGGAGGGTTAATTCCACTAGAAGCGACCCTCCATCAATGATGGATACGGAGTTGAAGAATAAACACCCCAGCTTCCTTGCTGCTCCACTGGTCGAACTCTAAGGCAAGCTCTACCTTGTCCCCCAGTGCTGTCCACTATGGTGAACAGCTTGGGAACACAACACACCCTTCTTTCTGCTTTGCTTCCTGTCCTTGCTTCATTTTTCTACCCACTACCTGTGCTTCCTGAGATCACCCCCAAATAAACCGTTTGCACTCCATTCTCAAACATCCATAACCTGGGGGATGCCAGTAGAAGGAGGTAATTGGTTTCAACAGCAACAACAGTTCAAGAAAAATAGGGTTGTGGGTGGACTCCTCCACTTCAAAAGAAAATAATCAAAAGAAAAGAAAACCCTCTTCTCATTGTTCGAGCAACCTCTTAAACCAAAGTGTGGCTCTACTGTTGCTATCTCCAGCAGCAAGAGTCAACATCGCTGCCCATCATGGTCTGTAAGAGCCAACGAGGGTCTACAGCACAGAATCCTGGAATCAGAGTGACCTCGGGGCAATGCAGAGCCTTTCCTCCATGGAAACTATACAGATAGTTGCATCCAATGCAAAGAGCAGATGCAAATGCAGATGGTTGTAACCAATGCAAAGAGCTCTCCCAAGCATGGCCCTAGGGTTGGAAGGTGATAATTAACAGGAGGTTCCTTCTTATTGAGAACCAAAATTTAATGTCCTCCAACTTTTTCCAAGTCTCACTTCTCAGGTCTCTTGGGGATTCTCCAGCACATTCAGAAACACTCCAGCTCTCTTTCACCAAGTCTGAATAGCTCTATTCTTTTGGCCGCACCTCACATCCCAGTATTTCCGAACCATGCTTGTCTTTAGAATGCCTCTATGACCCTTGCCATATTCTCATGTCACCTGTACTATTATTTCCTTACTTAAAAAGATAACTAGTTCTTTTTTATTTTTAAAAAAAATTATTCTAAAAGGAAGTTCTATAACTGAACCATAAATGGAAGCCCAGGAGTACTCAATATAATTAGAAAATATTCACACAAATAAAACAATGAAAACATGAGAGTGTTTTTAAACACCAGCTAGAAGCAATTGCCTGAAAAGGTTCTGGGCCTAAGACCTTCTCTCTCCGGGTTAAAAACTGTGATGAGCAAATGTTGGAGAGGTGTTAAAGGCAAAGCAGCACCAAACTGATACTTTCTTCTTGGTTTGGATCAGAATAATTAGAAAAGAATGGAAACAGGAATGCATTTCCCATGATGTTTGTGTGCAACTCCCGGTAAGTTGCATATGCTTCACAATGGGAAACTGCCACCTCATGTGCTTCAGGACCTCCCATCCTCTTGCTTCTCCCCATTGGCTGGCCTTAGACTGCCAATCTCCTCTTCAAAGGGGTCAACTGGGACCAAACAGGTAGGACCTTGTTCCTCTCAACGACCATGGTGACCAGGACACTCAATTCCTACTAATGCAGTCAGGAGCACATATGTATCTAAAGAGACTCTGGGTTCAGGGCTGCACCTGGCATGCCACTGCCATGGTGATGCTCACAGTTAGGCGACAGAACACCCTGCTTATTCTGCTAGGGTGCTGTCTGCCAGAATGACCCCAGACCACCACACAAGCCAGTAAAGATCAGCGCCTAACAATTCGACCTCCAGCCCAGCAGGTGCATCTGTGATTCAAAGCACAGCTGCCACCTGAGGGAGCTCCCTGGAAAGCCACGTGTTGCTCCAGGATGAAGACTGAATGCACTTTGCAGCTGGGGCCTATGAGATCTACGGGGACTCCCACAAGAGGAAGAAGAGTGCCACAAGTGGCAAGGCCATGCATGCACCAACTGATTGCAAGATGTTAGTAAACAGAAGTGCCTTTTTAATGCACCAATTACAGAAGCAACTTCAACTTAACCTTCTGGACCTCAGACGGAGCACTGCTGCAGGCTGCACATTTAATGGGGAATAAGCAGGTCAGAAAGGGTTTGCATGCATGCAGGCTCTGGGCTTCTCCCTCGTCTCTCATAAAGGATGCCTTTACTCATTTAGCTATGCAAGCACCTCTCCCATGGCCAGTCTTCCAGGGATGGAGCTTTTCCCCAGAAGGCTGCCACCTAAAGCATGTCCTTGTTAATCCTTTCAGGGAATGAACTCTCCAGGTTAGGAAGCTGAAGATCAATAGTTCAATTGACAATGAAGGGTGTGAGTGATGGCATGCTGGAGCAGGTCGCCCAGGACAGTGTAACCAGGCTCTTCAGTATTGCCTGGAGCCTGCCATGCCTGCTAGGCCAGGTAGCAAAACCAGGCACCCCTGGGGGATGAGCACTTCAAGAGCTTCACCATGGGTGATGGAGACCATGCTTGCCATAATTAAGTGGCTCAGAGAATGGGAGAGTAACACCAACTGATCTTGATTTAGTTGGGAAAATGCATTCTATCATTTGCTGTTAACCATTAAAGCCATTTAAACCCTTCTGAGAATAGATCTAACATCGGATTGCTTTGAAGGTTTGATATGTCTTGTAATCCATAGATTATTGAAGTTAATTTCTCTGCTGAGATCCTGCTATCAGTGAAATTGCATGCACACTCAAAAGTTAAAAAAGAAAAAAGAAAGGAAACATCTTTGCAATTGGATTTCTGCTATGCCTCAGTCCAGAAAAGTAGCAATGGTGGAAAAGGCTGGTTAAGGATGTGGAAGGAAAAATGTATCATAGCTCCTCTTAAATTTTCAAGATATGTGTGGACAGAGTCAAGTTATTTGTCCTTTGCACATTTAGAAATCTTTTCGGTTGTTCTTAGAGAGTCCCTTATAGAATAAGCTAAAGTAAGCAATAAGTACTGATTTATATCGTTGCAAATCATTTTTCCATACTTTCAATTAGTTTTAATTGAATCTCATCCTCTTGATTTTCATATACTTTTAAATGAGTTTCAGTTGTACAGTTAGAATGCAACTGACTCCTGAAGTTGACAAGTTTTAGTGTTTTGATCATAGATTATTACATAATGTTGACAAGTGTGTCTTGGACTACAAGACTGCATATTAAATACTATGCAATACTGATGGTACTCTCCATCCACACACTATTTTACAGGTAGGCAAAAAGCAGGCTGTGTTTAACACATAATTAATTTCTGGAAGGTACAATTGTTTCATTGCTTACCAGCTTATGACCATCCTTTAGAAGTTGGCTGGTCAGGAGAGCCTTTTTAAAAATGATATTTAATAGTGGAAATTATATCAAGTACCAGAAGGGGAAAGGAAGACAAAAAGAGAGGAAGGAAGGAAACTTCATGGCTTTTTGGGTTGGTTTTCAAAAGGTGCTTTTATGTCAGTTACTCTCAGTTACATGCATTTGTCCACCTGATTCTGAATTCATTTGTCTTCCTCTCCAGAAGATTGACCTTAGGACTTACGTGACTAACATGCAATAGAACATGGTGGCAGCACATTCTCACTAACCAGCCCACACTGGGACCCAGTTATGGGATTTCCACTCCCTTTCTTGCCTCTATAGAACACTGAAGCAACCTAGTTGTCCATCAAAATTTCTTCCATCCAGAGACGGAACCAGAATAAGCAGAGGGTATTCACATTAACAAGACTTGGGCAACCTGTTTCCGAGAAGTTGTCAGTTAGATGTTATGGATGATAAAACTCAGTCTTAGAAATAGCTTGTAACTTGCCCAAATACACACAGCTATTAAGTGGTAGAGGTGGGATCCAAACAGACTAAATGTAAGCTCCAGGAGGGCAGCGGTGATTGGGGGGTTAGAGGAAGTATACAGAGGATCTTGTCTGATTGACTGATACGTATGAGCTCAGTGTATGTTTCTGGTATAAATGAAGATATTAGCCCAAACAACTTTCCACTGTGGTGTGAAAAATACTGATATTTCAGACATCAAGTTATGTGATACAGACAATGAAAGTTCCTTGGGCATCAAGTGAGAGAAGACTTGTATTACCTAGTGTCAACAGCAAAGGCTTGCTGGGGGACATGAGGCTTGACACAGCCCTGAAATGATGGGTAGGAGGGCAGGAGGGAAGGTCATCAGGGAAGATGGGAAGATGCAGAGTTGGAGGTGAGAAAGATAGCAGGGATGAGACTGGGCTGCTTGAGACAGAGGGCTTATAGTTGGCTAGGGCTGGCTGTTAATTCTAGATGCATAAAAGGCTTGGTGACCCCAAGCAATAGCATCCTACCCTGAGCCAATGAGCTCTTTTCCCTGAATGAGAGGACTGCTTTCTCAGTGTCCAGCTAATACTCCCAAAGATCTGTTAACCATTTCTGACCACCAGGGCCACAATCATGGCTCTAGGGTCTCCATCAATAGCTGAGCTTGTCAAGCTTGAAGAGTTGTTTACTTCATTGATTTAGTCATCTGTCCATCCATCCATTGATCCATTCGCCTACTAATTCATCCCTTTATTCACTAGTCTACAATATTTTGAGAATCCATTCTGTGCCAGGCACTGTGCCAGGACCTAGAAATGCATTGGTTGCTGCCCTCATGAGGATTACAGTCCCTTTAAGTGTCCATGTACAGAAAGCGTTTTCTGTTCCTACCAACGTCAAGATTGCTGAAAATGAATCAACTTAGCATATTTCTTGGGCCTTCTCAGAACGCTTAAGACTGTCTTCTTTTCTTCTTTTTCCTTTCTTTTCTTTCTTTCTTTTTTTTTTTTTTTTTTTTTTTTTTTTTTTTTGAGAGACGAGTTCTGTTGCCTAGGCTGGAATGCAGTGGCACAATCATGGCCACTGAATTCCAGCCAGGACAACAGAGTGAGACACTTGCCTGCTGGGCTCAAGCAATCCTCCCACCTCAGTCTCCTAAGTAGCTGGGACTAGAGGCACATGCCATCATGCCCAGCTAATTTTTAAATATTTTTGTAGAGGTGGGGTCTGGCTATGTATCCTAGGCTGGTCTCAAACTCCTGGCCTCAAGCAATTCTCCTGCCTCGGCCTCCCAAAGTGCTGGGATCACGGGCATGAGCCACCACACCCAGCCAAGACTGTGTCTCTAAAGTCATTTTGATCTGAGAGAAAAGACGAATTCCTAAGCTGCAGAAGGCTAAATTAGAACATACAAACAAAGAGGAAAGTTCTGCAAGGTGCAGACTTGAGAAATGATGATGAATCAGGGAGGAGGGAGACCTGTGTGGCTCTGGAAGGCTTTATTAAAGAACAGAAAAAGAGAGCTAATCCCGAAGGCTGGACATGGATTGGCAGAGAGAAGCTGGAGGGCATTCCGGGCTGTGTCTCCAGGGTCTTCACACATTCTCTGAACCATACTTTGCATAGATATATATCCATGTGGAGAGAGATTCGCACACTTTTATTTAATCAGGAGTGCTGTAACACCACAGGGAAAGAAATCGCAACCGCAGGGCCATCGGGGGAGCCACATTTTCCACTACACCCAGACTAAACACACAGCACCTTCACTAACAGCTTTCTTACCACTGATCCCTTATCCTCCCGCTGCTGGGGGATTTGAGAGTGTAAATAACACGACAGCTAAGAGGCGTTATCTGCCTGAGTCCACAAGGAGCAGGGGAGAGGAGGTCCTTCCAGCTGTTGCTCACCTCTTGCAGCAGGGTACGGGAGGTGGAGCCCGACCTTGCTGGGGGATGTGAGGCTTGACATGGGCCTGGAATGATGGGTAGGAGGGCAGGAGGGAAGGACATCAGGGGAGGTAGGAAGAGGCAGCGTTAGAGATAAGATAGCAGGGGTTGAGACTGGACTGCTTGGAACACACAGGGCTTATGGTTGGCCAGGGCTGACTGTTGATTCTAGATGCATAAAAGGCTTGGTAACCCCAAGCAGTAGCATCCCACCCTGAGCCAAAGGGCAGTTTCCTTGAGTGAGAGAACTGCTTTCTCAGTGCGCAGCTAAAACGTCCAAAGATCTATTAACCCTTTCTGATCACCGGGGCCACAATCACGGCTCTCAGGTCCCCATCAATAGCCAAGCTTGTCAAGCTCGAAGAGTTGTTTACTTCATGCATTTGTTCATCCATTCATCCATCTGTCTATTATTTCATCTCTCCAATCACTATTGTACAATATCTTGAGGGCCTACTCTGTGCTAGTCACTGTGCCAGGAGCTAGGAATGCATTGATTGCTGCCCTCATGAGGATTACAGGCCCTTCAAGGGTCCATGTACAGAAAGCACTGCTTTCTGTTCCTACCAACACTAAGGGGCTAGGGGTCAGCCCCATCCAGAGCCTTGACTCTGGAAGGAAGTGTCCAAGTGTGGGGCGCTTCTCAAGCATCTGGGTGGAGCTGCAGGCAAGGTCCCATACATTCACACACACAAAAAGCACACCCGTTCCAGCTGCCGAGGAAGCCCTTCTCCCAATAAGGAGTAGGGCCTGCCAGTCACCCTGGCTTGCCAATGGCCTCTCTGCCTCTCAGAACAGTTGCTCCCTGCACTGCAGCCAGACAGAAAGATCCCTGTTGGGGCCACCAGGGGCATCTCCCCACCAGCCTGGAGAAAGGCCAAAGGGGCTGAGTGTCCTTCCAACAGCATTGCCCAGCATGACCCTGGTCTGCTCAGGGACTCTTCTCCTGTGACTCCCACACTTTTCTTAGAAACACCACTCAGAGACCAGGACCTCCTTCTAAGAGGTCCCACAACTGTCAGTGTTGCTAGGGCCCATGGGGACTACCTAGTGTTACCCCTCGTGGCACAGATGGGGAACCTTAGGCCTGCAGAGGGCTGGGGCTTACTTAAAGTCAATCAAGGAGCTAATGAGAAGTCAGATGGGTGTCTCATGCCTGTAATTCCAGCACTTTGTGGGGCTGAGTTGGGAGCATCCCTAAGGCCAGGGGTTCAGGACCAATCTGGGCCACACAGTGAGACCACATCTGATATGGTTTGGCTATGTCCCCATCCCAATCTCATCTTGAATTGTCACTCCCCTAATTCCCACGTGTTGTGGGAGGGACCCAGTGGGAGATCACTGAATCATAAGGGTGGTTTCCCCCACACTCTTCTCGTGGTAGTGAATAAGCCCCATGACATCTGATGGTTCCGTGAGGGGTTTCCCTTTTCTCGTGGCTCTCATTCCCTCTCTTATCTGCTGCCATGTAAGACGTGCCTTTCACCTTCCACCAGCCAGGATTGTGAGGCCTCCCCAGTCACAAAGAACTGTGAGTCCCTTAAACCCTTTTTCTTTATAAATAACCTAGTCTTGGATATGTCTTTATCAGCAGTATGAGAACACACTAATATACCTTCTCTATAAAAAACAAAAAATTAGCCTGGCATAATGGCATGCACCCGTAGTCCCAGGTACTCAGGAAGCTGAGGCAGGAGGATCACTTGAGTCCAGGAGTTTGAGGCTGCAGTGAGCTATGAGCTATGATCACACCACTGGTCACTTGCACCTGGGCGAAAGAGTTAGACCCTGTCTCAAACAAACAAACAAACAAACAAACCAGGAAGAGAAGCCCTGTCATCAGCTGTGTAGAGAATTGGAAGCTGCAGCATGTAGAGAATTGTTTTCAACTGTGTGAGCAGCAGAATCTCCCCCACAGGCTCCCTTGGCAGTAGGCACCCTATAGAGCTTCGGCCTCCTCCCTTTGATGCACATCTGCCCATTGTGTGTCACTGCCTCGGTCTCCCAGAACTTCCAGATTGCATTGCTTTCCCAGCTTCCAACCAAAGCTTCTGGAGCTGAAAGTGAGTCTTTGCTACCAACAACATGACCGAAAGCTTCCTCACCTCTGGGGAAGCAGGACCGTGGGCCCTCACCTCTCTTTTGTCCCTCAGAGGATTCCACTGGGAATCCTGTGACATTCAGTTTTCCCGACTCTTGGACATAACTCCTTCTTCTTCTTCTTTTTTTTTTTTTTTTTTTTTTTGACAGAGGAGTCTCACTATGGCTCTGTCACCAGGCTGGAGTGCAGTGGCATGATCTCAGCTTACTGCATCTTCTGCCTCCTGGGTTCAAGCAATTCTCCTGCCTCAGCTTCCCAAGTAGCTTGGACAATAGGCGCACCACCATGCCTGGCTAATTTTTGTATTTTTAGTAGAGATGGGATTTCACCATTTTGGCCAGGCTGGTCTTGAACTCCTGACCTCTTGATCCGCCTACCTTTCTTTACTGCCCTGCTTTCAGTCAGACACCCAGAAAGTCCTCCTAAGAAAGGACACAGCCATCAGCTGATCTCAGCCTCTCTCTGTCCCCTGAAAGAGCCATTTCCAGTCCTCAAAGCCAAATCTTCAAACACCATAAGCAACTGTAACTTTCTTTCTTCTTTTTCTTTTTTTTTTTTTTTTTTTTGAGATGAACCCTGGCTCTGTTGCCTAGGCTTGAGTGCAGTGGTGCAATCTCGGCTCACTGCAACCTCGACCTCCCAGGTTCAAGTGAATCTTGTGCCTCAGCCACCCGAGTAGCTGGGACTACAGGCGCCCGCCAACATGCCCAGCTAATTTTTGTATTTTTAGTACAGACAGAGTTTCACTGTGTTGGCCAGACTGGTCTTGAACTCCTGACCTCAAGTAATTCTCCTGCGTTGCCTCCCAAAGTGCTGGGATTACAGGCGGGAGCCACCATGCCTGGCCAGCAACACTAACTTTCCGTTATACATTTAGAGGCAGGAGAAGTTAGTTGAACTTATTAGTTGGCTATTATTTCTTTTCCTAAATAAGTAGTTTTACTTATCTAGTGAATTTGATCAGGTCTGCTTTTCTAAATTCAGACAGAATATCAGATTTTGGAGTTTCTAAAGCAAGCTTTTCATGCCCGTAATTCCAGAAGCTAATACCCAGTTCTTCTAGGAAACTCACTTCCAGATCAAATGAGGACTGATGGGTTCCTACAGGTCTTGGAAAATGCTGGGGCCACCTGCGGCCACAGCTGTCCACTTCCTGTGGGCACAGTCTCTGCCGCCCCCATCTGATCCACGGAGGATGTCAGTGGGGTCACCAGCAGGGAGAACTTCAAGCAGCCAGGAGCTGGAGTTGCTCTGACCACTGTGCAGACCCTGGTGAGAAAGGGGCCCCAGGGGGAGGAAGGAAAGGATAGGATGAGCTAGAATTTCCTTGAGCCCCTATTGTTTCTGCAGCTTCACACAGGATCATAGGAGCCTGAACCCAGAGGGCTTGAATGACATCCGGGCCACAGCATCCATTGCCGAGACATAGCAGCTCCTCATCCTCTTTGGAGGAGGGGCTGGGGGAGTCTGGTTCCCAAAACCACTGTGGCATACCCTTCCTGGCATGCCCGTAGACACATACAGGTACCCCACTCCACAGACAGAGCCCCTGCTTTTGCATGTGGAGGTGTCTCACTAATCTTGGCTTTGCGGCCTGACCACAGTTGTCCTGAGTATGCCCACACCTACTAGGGTCAGACTCTGGATGCCAATGCCTCGAAAGACACTATTTCCCATCCATCAAAGGCAGGAGGTACATTTGAGAGACTCGCTGCAAGACCCTAGGTCTCTTCAGCATGGGCCCTTCCGTGTAAGTGCAAACCAGAAAGCATAAGGGGAACCTAGAACTCCGAGCAGGGTACAGCAGGGAAGGGGTACCCAGCCCAGGGCTGTCTGTGGCCTGGACCCGATGTTGGCCATTAGGAGAGCTCAGGTGCATTGCCAATCCCAGAACCACCGGGTGAGCACGGATCCCCTGAGGGCAAGAGAGCAGGAGAGGACCTGGAAGATGAGGGAGGGGGCCAGCAAGGGGTGACAGGGAGAGGGAGGCCAAGGGCTTTCAGACTCGGCAACTGCATCTGCTCAATCCCAGCCACGGGCCTTTGGAACTAGGACATTGTGAAGAAGCCATACAGTCTTTCAAGACAGCTTTCTTAAAAAGAGTCTACCAGCAGAAAGAAGAAAGGAAGTTTTCCTTGTGGGAAGAATGGATTCAGTGGCAGTAAAGCAGGCGGTTGTAGGAAGGACCTCAGAGCATACCAGAAAAACATAATGGAACGTCTCACCAGAGTGCTGTCCTGAGACTGAAGGAATTAAAATGTCTTCTAAGGTATTGGATTCACCCTGCCGCACCACTGTCCATACCATTCAATGTGCCCCTTGGGGATGTGGGGACAGAAAGAGATTCATTGCATTAGTACCTACAAGGCTCATGCCTCCTTCATCCATGCCCTCTGCTAGGTTCCTCCCACACTGACTCTGGGTGTGGTCATGTGACTTTGGCTGGTGGGATGATTGATGGTAACCATGCAAGCAGAATTGGGCAGAAGTGCCTGTGTGTTTCCATTTGCTCTCTTGGAAGAACCTCTGTCATAAGAACCAGCCCAGGCTAACCTGCTGGAGATGAGAGACCACACAGAACAGAACTAAGGAACCCCAGCCAAAGCCATCCTAGACCAGCCATCCTCCAGCTGACCTAGCCACCCACAGAATCACAAGGAAGTGCAGTGAAGATCAGCTGAGCCTAGCCAGGATCAGCAGAATCACCCAGCGGACCCAAAGACCTGTGAGAAAACATAAATTGCTGTTGTTTTAACCACTAAATTTGTGACACGGTAGTAGCTAACTGCTCTAAGCTGTCATGGAAAACCCATTAGTCATTCGATCAGGTGCAAGCCACTTTTCCTCTTCCTGTTTCAGCTCTTGAAACTCTCTTACACTCCAAAGATAGAACATAGATAGTGATTTTCAAGATATAACTAAAAGAGCAACTAGCCTGTAACTCACAGTTAATGATCAATAACTAAGTACTAGAAACAGGGTTAAAGCCTTTACATGCGTAATCTTATATAGTTACGTCAGGTAGATACTATTATTATTTCTATAAGGAATCTGGAGCCCAGAAAAGCTAAGCAACCTGACCAAGGTCACAGCCTCCAGCAGCAGAACTGGGCCACAAACTCAATTCTAGTAGATGCCAAAGCTTGTACTCTGAAAAGGTCCCCTAAGGTACAAATGAGCCTGCCTAGAACCTGGATAACTCTCTTTTGACTAAATCCCAATGCCTGATAAATGACCCATGGAAGCCCCATGGCCTGCTGAGTGGAGCTGAGTGTCAAGCCTATGGTGAGCAGTGTCGGGCCTCAAGTTGTCCTTCCCGCTCTGCAAAGTGAACAACTTTCCAACCTAGCTGTTTCTTGAAGAGGCCAGTATTTCACGAGCTCAAAAGATGCAGGTTAGTATTCTGCAAAAAAAAAAAAAACTGGACCTAAACAATTCTATTGCATGAGCAGTGCCCAATGTGAGGAGAGCTCATTCCTCAGGTCGTATAACCCAAGGACCAGCCAGAAAAATTTACATAGAGACCAGGCCAGAGTATCCGTGCTCAGATGCGGTCAAGAAAAAGCCAAGATGTCCAGCATGACAACTGAAAAAGAACTGGAACAGGAAGACCTGTGGAAGTTTGCTTTGCCAGGGTGGGCATTATGCCTGGGCTCAGAATTCCAGGGTCCCTACTGTGGCCCATCCCCAATGGGCGATTGAGTTGGCTCTTAGTTAAAACATTGCACTTAGCGGGCCAACCTCCCCCAGGAACTAGGAAACCCTCTCTAGTGACCAGGTTTCTATAATATCAGGTCTCTGAGTCAGAGGAACATTTTTTTCTTTAATCTGAAATTGCCGGGCCGATTTTACAGCCTTTCTCTAGAAACTCCTTCAGATTCCACCTCTGAACTTTAAAACAACAATTTTATTTAGAGAGCTGATTTATTCGTAAGTAAATAGGATACAGGGTGGGTGAAGTAAAAAGAACCAGGAGGCAGTTATTGGATTTATCAGCACAAAAGCCGCACTGTTGCCGGCAGCAGAGGCTCTCCCGTCCCTGTACCTTTCAAAACTAATATGTAACCATATCTGTTTTAAAAGAGTGATTCATTTTCCTCCCATTGCCTGCGAAACTCTCTTCATCCCCACCACAGGAAACTTGAGTCTGATTTTAATGAGCTTCAATTGGAATGTGGCCTTTGAAAAGTAGTGCATTTGAAAAGATGGAACATTAAATTTTGTAATGATGTAAAACATCTTCAATTTTTGACAGGACAATGGTGCTTATTGTACTTTATGAGTCCACTGGCGATTCAAAGGTCACTTTGTATATGACTCCACAGACAGGGGCAGCACTGAATGAAAATTAGGTTACATGTGATCAGCTTTATTATTAATCAGACGAAAATGGATTTTTAACATTTTTCTAATGAGCAACAGAGAAAGAAGAAAATACCACGAATAAAACTACAGAAGAACTAGAATGACCCAGGCTAAAAATGTACCACGGCCATATCTAAAAACGCGCTTTAAATCTGAAATACTTAAATACTATCTCAAGGAATAAAATGCAGCTGCATATCTTGGTGTCGTAAATACACAGAAAACTGCTGAAATACCTACTCTAATTTACTATCTCTGTCCTTTGTTTATAACTAACTAATGAACTGATTTCTCTGCACAGTATATTACCCCAACCCCCAAGAACACCAGGCTGGCTGAAGTTGTGTCACTATTTCCATGATAAATCCTGTTTTTCGGGGGTTTATAACTCAGCTGTAAATATGTAATTCAGACTAAAACTTGGCATACAAGGCCTTAACCACGAAGCAAATTTACGCCACAACCGCCACTCCACCCCCGTCTAATTTTTTAAAGCTTTTTTCGATGTGTGATATTTTGGTATTAAAGAGCTGGGGTATTAAAATGAAGGAGAAAAAAAAAACACGCACAATAAATAATCATTGAAGAGTTGGTGGCTTTTGCTTTCATTTCTTATTCAAATCAAAAAGCTATTTTTCAAGATGCTCTTTGCAAAGCCTATCAAGGTATTTAAGAAACAAAACAACAACGACAAAACCAAAAACCAGCTTTCAAATCCCAAACAAATCAAACCAGGCAAAAGAGTATTTAAAGTAAAACTGTAAGGAGTATGTGATCCAGGGAAACTGAGGCAGGGATGTTCCCGCTTGCAGAGTGCCTTCCTAAAGAGACATGGAACTCCAGGAAAGGCTGGACCCTCTTGCCTGACCGTTCCTCTTGGAAGACGGCGAAGTTGCCGAAAGCATTGCCCAGGACAAGAAAGCCTCCGGTCCCCACGTGGACCAGGTGGGTTTGCAGGAAGCAAATCCCACAAGCCTCACTGTGAGTACCCAGTCCCCTGGGACTGGACACTGTGGGCCACGGAGGGAAGCAAGGCGGAGTGTATAGATGGTGCATGGTAGCGGGTCCCCATGACCAGGAACAGAACCTGGCTGTCCAGCCCACAGTATCAGACATGAGAGCCACTAGCATAGGAGAGCACAGCCCATCTGCAGCTTCTGGACAGCTGTCAATTCCCCAGGGGGTCAGAAAGAAGTCGATGGAGAATACAGAGGAAAAAGATTGAAGTTCAACCATGAAACTGGGGCTCCCAAGATGTCAAGGATAGGGGTGGGGCTCCAGAGAAGGAGAACCCAGGTGGGGCTTGAGATAGCAGTGGAGATGGAGGAACGACAGGGGAAGGAGACAGAGAGGGAGACGCAGGCTCGGAGCGGGATGTCCTATCTGCATTGTCACTGACACCGGAGCAAGGAGTTGCCATCCTGGGCTCGGTCACCACAACAGCCTCCTCCCCAGCCTCCTACCTTCCCACCCTTGGGTCCGCCACACCCAGCAGTCAGCTCACTCCAAATCATCTCACACCCTTCCTGCCTGGTGTAAAAGCCAGGGTCAGAGGCGCTATGGCATTTGTGAGACTCTCTGCAAAAGAAAAATGCAGGGCCCTCGGCTCAAACATCATTAAGAATTCTGATGTGGGCACAGTTGACCCTAACACCACGTGCAGAGCCCTTCTCAGCGTAGGGCTTGAGGGACTGCACGGGTCTCACACCCCATGAAGCTGGCCTCCGCCGGAGTCCTTCTTGTGACCACAAGGTCT
The DNA here is from genome assembly GCF_003255815.1 of Theropithecus gelada. NCBI lineage: Eukaryota > Metazoa > Chordata > Mammalia > Primates > Cercopithecidae > Theropithecus > Theropithecus gelada. The sequence continues at coordinate 49,389,689 of NC_037687.1, forward strand.
GGGCCATTTCCGTGATCCGTCCCTTCCCCTCTTCTACATATTCTCTCTCCAAAGTTCTCTGAAATGTACACGCTGTTGTCCTCAGAGCCTCACCCAAGTGTGCACCCCACATTCTCCCAGGAACATACTGGCCTCCTTCAAATCCCTGGGTGTCACTGCACGGGCCTTGTCTCTGTCCACCTCTGCAAAATAGCAGCATCCCCGACACTCCCTAACTCCTGGTTTGCCTTATTTTTCTCCATAGCCTTCTCACCATCTAACCTACCAGTTATTCCATTTGCCCACTGCCCTCTAGACTGTCAGCTCCTTGAAGGCAGGGAGGGGATTTTGCCTCCTTTCTGGACCACTGGGTCTCTGGTACCTAGAAAAGGATCTGGTGCACAGGAACCCTCGGGAAATATTTGCTGGATGACTGAGCAAGCACAGATGTCGCTACTCCCTTGGTCTCAATTCCCTTGCTGCAGTAGATAGTGGTGGCCACCTGGGCCAGCAGGATCATCTTCAGGAGGCCAACAGAGCAAGGCTCTGGATGGGAGGGCTGCTGCCCAGCCACCACTGACTGAGAAGTCCTGGGAGTAAGGGACCATGCCATTCCAGCAAAGTCCTATCCCATGGAGGGGCTGTCCATGGAGGGAAGTGCCTGGCAGAGCATAGCAAAGGAGAAACAGGTTCACAGGACTAGGGCTCCTGGCTGTTTTTGTGCATTTCCATGCCCTAATGTCAAGAAGAGTGCCTGGCATAGGAGAGCTGTTCCATCAATGCTTGCTGAATGAATGAATGAATGAATGAGTAAATTTTGCTGCAGAGTACCCCTGACCATGTTTCCTGACATCTCAGTAATCCCCTGCACAGATGACAAGGAGTGGAGGTAAGGACTGCATGAGCAGAGGCAGGCTGTGTAGACCTGTCCCAGTGTAGATTGACAAACCCAGATGACAAATCACAGCCCACAGCCTTCCTGTCATCACTTTCCAATGCATGGCTGCACTAGATTAAATTCAAGCCATGCTAGACCTTAGCCTCTCACCTTTAAAAAAATTGAATAGGATTTAGCAGAAGTCAGGAAGGAAAAACTTATTGATTAAAAAATGTATTTTTAGTTTTATTTTATAACAAATACATAGATATTATAGTACACAAACAGATAGATCTGTACACTTGATCACGATGAAGTGCCTGCCCTCAGTTTTGTTGCTGTGGCATGGCCTAGCCTGGCATGAGCTCTTCACAGCGTGGGATCACATGGGCTTCAAGCTAAGTGAGCATGCAAGCTCTCCTGTAAGAAGAACCCTGGATTGACCAGAAAGACCTCAAGGCAAAGCCTGTCTCAGCTGAATCCTGCCCTTGCTATTCAAGCCCAATGTCTTTGGCTGGACCTTGGGCATCAGTGAGGGAAAGAGGTCATTGCTATCGTGACCAACCATTAGCACCAGCTGAGCACCTAATGGGGGCCACCCACAGGCCAGCCTCCCCAAGGCAAGGTATGGCTCAGCAGCAGGAGGCAGTGGGCTTAGGAGTCACACCTCTGGGCCTTTCTTTGCGGAGGAACCCACTTGGGAGCCTGACTTCTTTTCTTGAAGGGTCTCTTCCTCCAGTCTTTCATGCTTACCCTGGTTCTCTCATCCCATTGCAAATTCACCCCCATGCATGGAGAACATCACAAATAGTTTTAGGCTACAAAAGAAGCCTTTTCACGTGTCTTCTCAAATTGAGAGCAGATAAAGTATTTTAAGGCTGCTATAGTTCCTAATTTGACCTTTTAATTTTGGGAACCAGATACTATCGCAGCTAGTATGAAAGGTGGGCTGCCTTCTGCCTCCCTGAATGGCATGCAATGCAAACAATATAACAGCCAGCTGGGAGAAGAAATACTAAAAAGAATCATCCAGAAACAACTATTTATTTGAAAGCAGTTTTCCCTGACAGAACTGGGGATTTTGGAAACAGAGCTGCCGTCCAGGCAATAGCTCCTCTGCACCTCGGGTGGTGCCACCACTGCCATGGCTATCATGTTGGAAGGTGTCCAGGAGGGGCTGAAACCCTGCTGGTCACAGTCAGCATAGAGTGAAACTTCATAGTGCAGGCAGTTCTGAGCAACCATCTACCTCTCTCCAAGGTGGCTTAACTCAGATGTCCAAGGATTGGCCCACGTTTTGCAGGTGAATTTGTTGTGTATGGCCATCAAAAGTCCTAACGAGTTCCCGCTCTCTATCCATGTGATACCTAAAAAAGAAAACTAGGGTGGGTGTAGTTCAATGCATGGACTCTGTCATGGGCAGTCTTGGTCTGTGAGGACAAGAGACCTTCATCTTGGGGGAGTTGGAGGATGGCCGTGTTTCTCGTAGTATCATGTTTCCAAAGTCTGTGACCAGTTTCAACTTTTCTTTTCACCAGGAATGGGGGGAATGTGCAAAGACTGAGTCATGATGCCTCCCCTAGGCCCAGTAGTCCTACTGTAGAACTTGCCAGCCTCAGAAGACACATCAGAGTCCCAGGAAGAGGCAGAGGTGCTCCAGGGGAGCAGAATGAGCCTGGTACTGGGAGTCAGGAGACCTGGGGCCCTAGTCCTGCCTTTCACTACCACAAACTATTACTAATGCAAGTCACTATTTTCTCTTTGAACGTCAGCTTCCTCATCTATAAAAATTGGAGAAATAGCCCCAAGTACCAGCTCTGTTGACCACACAGGGCCATCGAGAAGCTCGAATGAAATACCAACATCTGGGAAAACCTTGGAAATCCTGTTCACTTACACAGGAATCCCTGGGTCCTGAGGCCTAAGAGCCTCCCAAAACTCTGTTCCTCTCTCATCTGTGGGTCTTTGTCTTTCCCGTACCCTCTCCTTGGAATATGTGCCCCCACCCGCCACCAAATTTCTGCACACTGGCGGGTCTGGTGCAGGTGGGTCTGAGCAACCATCTGCCTCTCTCCAAGGTGGCTTAACTCAGATGTCCAAGGGTTGGCCCACTTTTTCCAGGTGAATTTGTTGTGTATGGCCATTAAAAGTCCTGACGAGCTCTAGCTCTCTATCCATGTGATACATGTGATACTGCCTCTAGTCTCTCTCCAATGTCCCCCCTCAACAAAGAGGCCTTCCCTGCCCTCTGGTGTATAGAATCCTGACCTTCTCATGTGAAGGTCCAGCCCTTCCTCCTGCCTCAACATCTTCATATCACTCATCCTACCCCAAACTTATTTGTTTGTTTGTTGTCAGTGTCCCCATAGAATGTAAGCCCCACGAGAGATGTCATCTTGATTACTCTGTTGGCGACCATCTGCCAATGCTGTGCAGTAATGCCACATGTGCTAAATAAAGTACATGGACAAGTAACCATGCACCTTCCCCATGATGGAGTCCTCTCCTTTCTGACAAATTTGGAAAGAATGCTGTTTCTTCATTCCTCAGTACAAGGCTGCTGGGTGGCAGGTGAGGTCAGGGAGTAGAGGGTAGAGGGGTCATGGTGTTTCCAGAATGGCTGTCCACACAGCATGAGATCTGCCCCCTGCCCCTTCTCTCTCCACATCCCACAGCTGCCCCCCTCGAGTGCCCGCACTTCACATTCTGCTCTTAGGACAGGGGCCTGGGACCTTAGTGCCATGAACACCCCTCTCCCATGATTGAGCAAGAGGTAAGCCTGCCTTTCCCAGGGGTGGCAGCACACAGAGACCAGCCTCAGGAAGCAGTAGGGAGAGTACCTTTTCTAGAGAAGGGCTCTTTCAGTACTTTTTCTGCAAGTAGCATCTGGTTCTAGCTAGAGATGACTACACAAATCCAAAGACATAGCCCATAAGAGTTAGGGCTGCATTAAATCGAGATGCCCACCTCTTACCTATGTTTCCAAGTGGCCAGTCCTTCTGCAGGAAAAGGTGCCCCAAAGCTGCAAGGACGAGCCACACAAACACCTTCCTTGCTTGGATGTAGAGTGACAGCACTCAGAGGGATCAGTTTGGATGCATGAAAACAGGACCACCCCTTGTCTCTACTTCTACAACCAAGGACAAGTCCTCTCTCCAACTTCCCTACCAAATGTGACCTCTAAGATGACTTCTATCTCTGATAGCCTAATAATCTTTCATTTCATCATGGAAGGCCCAATGTAGACCTCAGTGAACCCTAAACATAAAGCAGGCTGCCTAACAAGGCATCAGAGATGCTGTGGGGGAGACTCATGCCCATGGTGGGAGGGGCCTGAGACCCTGGGAGGAAGCTGAATACTGGGATCACGCTGGGCAAAGGGCACAGAGAAGCAGAAGGAGGAGGTGAGTCTGGAAGAAATGAGAAACGTGTAGGGCCAGCGCCAAGAAGGGGACATGGACTGCAAAGAGTCATTCTATCCCTCTGAGTCTTCGAAGTTACTTTCCTACTTAGCCTGTGGGTCAGACACACTTTCTTTGGAGTTCTCTGGGAGATGCCCAACTTTATATTTAAACGAAGCCCTGAGCAGACCTGCAAAAGCCATCCTCTGCTTTTTGGCCCCTCTCAAGCCTCAAAGACCCCCAGTAGAAAGGCCTCACCCCTACTGGGGACACAGCTTGAACTAGACTTTTGAGTGACCCAGCCCACTGAAGGCCACCCCCTCTCCCAGGAACGACCCTTTTGTCAGAAGAGTACCCACAGCACTTCTTAAAGAGGAAAATGTGCTAAGATGTGAAAAAGCTAGAACCAAAAGAAAAGGGGGATAAAATGTAACTGTAAAGAGACTGACTGCAAACAAGCCTGCCTGTGTCGACGGGAGGGTGGGGGGCGGCTGGGGAGGGGTGGCAGTTAGACGACCCTTCACAGGCCCTGTGTGAGGCCCACTTGTCTTCCATTGAGGAGCCGGGGGGCAGCTGACCGCCTGAGTTACCAAAACTCCCAGAAATAAGAGGGTGTTTTATGGGAGAGTAATTGAGCATATTCCCTCCATGACTTGAAGTCAACAGGCAGCCCCTACAGCTGGCCTTTCTAGGTGCTATCAGCAGCGAATGCTATTTTCATGGCCAATTTATTAGAGACTCCATGTTTTTTGAGGAGACGTCACCAACACAAAAAGGGGTATATTTATTGATATGCTTAAAATATAGGTTTTTAACTCGATTCCTTCACCCTTAAAAACAAAGTAAAGAGATAGACAGATACAATTATGTTCTGACTGTTTTCCGCCAGCCTGTCCAATGGGAACGTTTGTATATAGTTCTCAGTGGCGCTGAAATCTGCTTAGGAAAGCAACAAGTCCTTTGTTCTGTTGACAACGGTTATTACAATTAATTCATTTTGTGATTGGTACTTGCGCTGAGTGACAAGGTGTTATTTTACCTCCGTAAAAGTTAAAGTGGTAATATCTACGTGCACAATAACAACGTGGGCTTGCTATCACTCACGGGGAGAAGAAAAGGCTGGCTCCCGGCTGCCTCTGCACCTGCCACCCTCTCTGCACCCCACGTGCCAGTTTGAGTTTGGAGGAACGTGCCGGGTTACTCCACTCAAAGTTCCTGCCTTCCAGCCCACCTGGTTTCCTGCAAAGCTTTTCATCAAGGCCTGAGGTCTGAAGGTGACAGGACATGGAGAGAGGGTGTCCAGGGGGCATGCCGAATGCTGTGGTGTAAGCTGCATGGCAGGGCACGCCACTTGCCTTGTCACCGTGAGTCCAACTCAGAGTTTCACTGAGGCCTGGTTCTCCCCTCTGTGCACCAAGGTATCTCGACCTTGGCACTAATTGATACTGATATTTGGGGCTAGATAATTCTCTGTGGTAGGGGGCTGTCCTGTGCATTGTAGGATGTTTAGCAGCATCTCTGGCTCCTGGATGCCAGGAGCACTCCCCTCCCCAACATCTCCAGACACTGCTAAGTGTCCCCCAGGGGAGAAAATCGCCCCAAGCTGAGAACCACTGCTATCCACAGCCTCCGGGGCTATTTGCTGTGTTGTGGAAAGAGGGTTCAAGAATGCTTCTCTGGGCTGGGTGCAGCAGCCCTGTAATCCCACCACTTTGGGAGGCCAAGGTGGGTAGATCACTTGAGACCAGGCATTTGAAACCAGCCTTGCCAACATGGTGAAACCCTGTCTCTACTAAAAAAATACAAAAATTACCCAGGCATGGTAGCACCTGCCTGCAATCCCAGCTACTGCGGAGGCTAAGGCAAGAGAATTACTTAAACCCAGGAGGCAGAAGTTCCAGTGAGCGGAGCCACTGCATGAGCCACTGCAGTGCATGAGCCACTGCACTCCAGACTGGGTGACAGAGCAAGACTCTGTCTCAAAAAAAAAAAAAAAAAAAAAAAAAAGGAACGCTTCTTTGGCTTCGATTTGATTCCATCTCAAGCTCCCTGAGGAGGTTGGCTTCCTCACCTAACCCAGAGACAGAGCGGCAGGGTAGTAGGTCCCATCATATCCCCCCACAGGAAAGGGCACAGGAGGACAACGGACCTCTTGTACCATCAAGAAGGTGTGGCAAAGGAGAATGGAGGAAGAGAGAAACCAAACACCTCCCCCAAGAACGTGGCTGCAGAGCCCATCTCAAAGAACATTTCCAGGGTAGCCCAGACTTCCCTCTAGCTCGGATGATCAGGGAATGGCTATCGGGTCTTCCAACCTCACCAGGGTATCATAAAATGTATAATGTGATACATACTTCAACACACAAAAAAATGTGGAACAAAATTCATCTCTGCTCATTATTAGGGATTTCAACAATTGCACACTAGGCTTAGAAAAATTCTGGTTATCTGAGCGCTCCAGGGGCTTTGCTTCTGGATATGTGGTGCGTCCTCTCTGCTCATTGATTCCTATGGATTCGTCATTTAGCTTCCTTTTAACTTCCTTATGCAACTACCAGCTCATCACATCGAGGAAATGATGCAGGATGAGGCGAGACCATCCCGGTTCTAGGTGGGTTGTCTCAGGGAGAGCCCAAACTTGCTTTCAAGAGCAGTAAGAGCAGCGGCCCCGAGGTACAGGGTTGGAAAAGGCCATGGTCCTGTGACCTACCCGCCTATCCCTTCCCCTTCAGAGCAACCCAGTTGCTTTTCTGTAGCAGACATGCAATGACAAAGCCCTAAATCTTTGCCCTCCTCACCAGGGTCCCAATGTGCCAGGACTAGGGGCCTGTCATCTCAACTGCCCTGAGCATTGCCAGTGTCATCAGCCAGGCCAACATCCCTTTCCATATGAACAGCTCAGCAGATTGGACCTGCCCCATATGCCTGCATTGGAAAACGATTGACAGGGAGCCATGGAAATCCTCCCGAGTTTTTTTTTTTTTTTTTATTAGCAGTATTTATCACCTTCTCAAAATCAATTGCATATTTTAAATTAAAACAAATGACTATTTCTAGACTAATCAATACTTGCATCTTTGCCTTTTAAAAAGTAAAAAGTTTAATGTAAAGAAATCCTCATCTTTGCTTCCATCAATTCAATTTTAACATAATTCAATATTTAATAAATATAATCCTCTTTGTGCAGAACAATGTCATAGAAAATGCGAAAGATTTCATGGTATCCAAGATCTCGTGAGATGGAAAATGGTGCCTCTTTCCCTGGAAACTCCCAACCTCTGGGTACTTTCCTCACTTCCTTCACATATCAGAAGCTGTTTATTCCTACGAAGTATTTAAAAAAATGGGTTTATGTATTTAATGATTCTAAAACCAAAATGCTACCTACTATCGGCACAATTGCCATTTTTATCTCTTTAAACTTCTCCAGCTTGACGTTTCTAAAAGGGCAAAAGCAGAAAGCCCTTATATAATACCTAATTTGTACATCTGCGGTTTCTTTCAGACTGGCACAGGCACCATATGTTTTTAATTATCATAATAGCCCTAAAGAACCTGTTCTGTGGGAAACACATATGATCCTTTTATTACTGGTTTGTAATTTAAACAGTTTTAACAGAAAAGGTCTGGCTATCGGGGAGTGACAGGCTCAAAGGCCTAAGATCCCAGCCATCAACCTCTGGAAGCTCAAGTTCAGATCCCACCCACCGAGGGGGACCTCCTTCCCCCTGCCTGACAGAGGTAATTGGGCACATGTGAAGCGGCTCTGTAGGACCTTAAAAGACATAATCTGGGATCTCCAGTGACGCCGGGTTTTGGTCAGAGCCCGGCACAATGAGAATAAGGTTGATAAATATTATCCTGGTCTGACCTCTGCTGCTGTCGAGGTTGGGGGCAGGGAGGGGCAGCTGGAGCCCTGGGCCACCCACTCTCTATGCTCCCCCAGACCTCAGGGAACAATTGCAAGGTGGGGGTCCGTTTTCTTCGGGGCCCTCTCACTGCGGGGGAAGGAGGGAGATGACAGGTTTTTGCTTTTATTCCCTGAGGCTGGAAAATGACTGAATAAATATAGCCCTAAAAAGAATTGATTCGCAGACTGTCACGTGGAAGGACTCAGTTATCACTGCGACTTTGTCATTTATGGAGAGGTGAGGACACTGAGGGGACAGGAGGAGATCTGCTCAGGGTCATGTGGCAGGTCCAAAGCCACTCGGGTCACAACCCAAGCACCTGGTCCCCACCCAGTGCCCCGCCTGCGTGCTCCAGGACAGGGCTCCCCAGACTCTGTCGCAGGTTAGGATCACCCAGTCGCAGAATCGCTGCTCAGAAATGGCCCATTCCCTCCTGACATGAACCTGGCAGGCTGGCAGGAACTGGCTGTTGTTATGCACTGTTGGTTGGTTTCTTTATTTTTAATGCATCTCAAATGTGTATTAAAGGCACAGAAAAGCACCCACAAGGTGAGGCAGCTGAGTGGCCACTCCCAGGGACCTCCACAGCCCAGAGAGGCCAATCCCAGGAACCACCACTGCCCAGACAGGCCATTCCCAGGAACCTCCATTACCCAGAAAGGTCACACGTGGGGACCCCCACTACCCGGAAAGGCCACACACAGGGACCTCCACTGCATGGAAAGGCACACGCAGAGACCTCCACTGCCTAGAGAGGCCACTCCCAGGGACTTCTACTACCTGGAGAGGCCACACGTGGGGACCTCCACTGTCCAGAGAGGCCACATGCAGGGACTTCCAGCGTCCAGCCCCGAATCTCAGCCCTGCCCTATTGTTTACATGCTGAGTGATCTTTGGTGCAACTAGATGCTGCTCAGTGACTCAGTTTCCCCATATGTAAAATGAGAATAATAAGTACTCCATCCACATCCTCGGGTTTTCATGAGGATGAAATGTAAGAGTCTGATTTGCACTCTCATCTGTATGGGGCTTAGAACAGGACTTGGCACAGAGGAAGTCTTTACTATTTACAACTTTGCTTGGAAGGTTAGTGGGTGATTTCGGAGGACCAGATCCTGCTGCTGGGATAAAGGGAGCCGTTCCTTGGGCATGGAGATATTTTGGGGAAACAGTCATCTGCCCTAGACCCAGGATGCCCCCACATGGCTGGTTTTTGAATGGAACAAAACGTCCCGGTGGTAACTGATTCCTGGGTGACCCCTCATAGACAGTCAGGGTGTGGGGCAGGGTTAGGAGCCGTGGCCTACTGAATTTTCCTCTAGGCTGCCCAAAGGCCAGGACTGATTTTACATAGTTGCCATGAAAGTGACTTTCTTTATTCCACGATTGCTTGATTTTAGCATCCAAACGTGACCTGGGATATTTTATTACTTGGATTGTGTTTTCTGTTTATTGGTGGTCCCAGCCTGACATTAGAAATGCTGTGTCTTGGAGGACTGGTGTGACGCGGTTGGCGACACTGATTGCTGTCATCTGTGAGATGGGCTATCAGGTTTAATGCTTGGCATCGGAGGTGTGTGTCTCAGGGAATTCCCTTCCCTGACTCTGCAACAGCTTTCTTCATGCCCGGTGTTCAGCTGGCCAAGCTGAGGCTCACAGGGGCCCCTGGAGTGGGAAGGTCATGACCTGAGGCGCTAGAAGAGTAGAAAATCACAGCAAGAGCAGACAACAGGCATTGGAGATGACAGAAGGTGGAAAGGTGGGAGGGGGTGAGGGTTGAAAATTCACCTGTTGTGTACAGCGTTCACTATTCAGGTGACGGATACACTAAAAGTACAAACTTCACACGCAACGTAAGGAATCTGCACGTCTACTCCCTAAATATATAAAAACAAACAGAAAATTTTTTAAAGAAAAAGAAAAAAGACTGTGGGCAAGCCGCCTTGCGTCCCTTGGCCTCAGCTTCCTCATTCATAAAATGGGTTCTGATAATGACAGAGGGTGTCTGGTTACGCAGAAGTGGCTGGGGTCCAGAAGTGCTGAAGGCCTGGTTGGCCTGGGGGCTTCACAGGAGGGTGGGCCCACACCGGGGCAAGGCTCGGAGTAAGTCCAGTAGCAGGCCAAGTCTCCCCAGATCACCCCATCTTTCCTCCTCTGCAACATGCTCTCTCCCCGGGTCAGTAGATTCACTCAGCTGACCTCACCCTTGAAGAAGGAGGGCAGGGAGTCACAAGCCCAGATCTGGCTTCCTAAATGACCCCAGAAGACCAAGAAGAAGCTATCAGATAAGTTAAAAAAAAAAAAAAGGAAGGGAGTCTACACAGTCCCCACCCCAGAGGGGCCGAGCTTTCCTTTTGGCAAAAAGAGGACCAGATGGCCACCCTCGTTTGAGATGTCAACGGTGACCTCCCAATGCAACAAACAGAAGTGCATCTTAATTAGAGTTCTTCCCGGACAAGGCAATGCCACGGACCCACCCCTCTAGGAAGTAAGACCTTCTTAATCACAGCCTTGCAGCCACAGTGGCTGTTCTCCACCCCTGCCCGCCTGGTGCCAGCCCAGCTCTGGGCCCAGCCGAGCCCAGGCAGTAGTGGAGCGTCTCCCCGTTTCCAATCCTTGGAGTCATAACTCACATTACTTCCATCCCATCTGCACCCAGTGAAGGCAGAGCAGGGAAAAGAGCATAAAACACAAAGTTCCCACAGACAACATCTGTCTCAGTGCAAACAATGGACCATTATCTTGTAAATAATTCTGATTAAGCTGCAGCATTTCCTCCTGAAACTGGCGGTGGGAGTGGAGCAAGCGGGAGAAGGCGCTGCTGGAGCTCCAGCCCCAGCGCCAGGAGCTGCACTTGGGGGTCTCCCTGACCCTCCCCAACATCTCTACCCACAGCCACTGAGCACCGTTCTCCCCAGCCCGACCACCAGGACCACCAGCAGTGGGAGGACCCATCCCATCAGCCTGGGCACCTACAGCCCCAGGAGGCTTCAGGAAAGTTTCCCTGCCAGGATCCTTTCGTCTCTACTGGCCTCCTTTCTGTCTCTCTCTCTCTCTCTCTCTCTCTCTCCTCTTCACCCATTTCTTCCACTCTTTCCTCTCCTCCGGATGCAACCTCCATCATTTCTCTTCTACTCTCTTCTTACTTGTTTTCTCTCTCACCCCTTAGCCCTCAGATCCTCTGTGGCACTCTCCTTCTCCTTTGGTGCCCCCATCCCAGGCCCCTGGGGCTACGCCTCCTCGCTGCCCCATCCCAGAGACACCTTGACATGGTGGGAATTATGTGTGTCCGTCTGGAGGTTCCAGGCCTGTGGGCCCCAGCCTGTCCTTGGGCTCATCTGCAGGGGTTGTCAGGCTGGGGAAGGGGCCCATAGGAATCCCGCTTCCCACCACTGGAGCATCCATCAGGCCCAGCACCTCTCCCTCCTGTGTCTTCTGGGATGTGAGGTCAGCCTGCCTGGCAAACCCCAGTCTCATCACCCACCTCACACAACACTTCCTGTTGCAAAATCCAAAATCCACTGTCGCAAAATAAAACTGGGGACTTCACAAAACCACCCCAACATGACATCCAGGTGTTTAACCTGTGCGAATTAGAAGGGATCATTCACTTTGCAGGGGCATTTACCTCAAAAGCCTCAAAGAAATTCCCTTTGTGATTTAAAATTAAATTACTGGGTATCATTTAGAAAGGACAGTTCTAGAGCCCAAAGTCTTAATGTAACCCAAAAGCCACTGATACAAGAATCTTGGCCACCGATTGGCCACCAGAGATGATTTTTTAAAATTTCCTAATGGTAAATACTTTTTACCACTAGAAAACAGTGAAAACAGCTCAGTTGGAGCCAATGGGGGTGTGTCTGTCCATCGCAGGAATGGGCTTGTTGAATTATCATATGGGTTCCCCAACAGACCTCCAGATGTGTTCACCCCAGGGATGGGAAGAATCCCAGATGGGCCATCCAGAAAGAGGCCTTCCAGCGGTGAGTACAAATTGGCAAGGATGAGGGCGGGGCGCCATGATTTATAATAGCCTGCCCTGATTCTCCAGCCACTTGGCAGGGTTTTTTGGGTTCTGGGTCTTCATCGAAGCTCTGTCTGGAGCCTACATGGCTTTCCGAAAGCCTAAAATAATTGAAATGAGGGTGACTCGACAACTTCCAAGTTCTTCATATTCACTTTATTCTCTTAAAGGATACACGAGTGCCTCATTTGATGGATGATAATACTGAGGCAATTGCATTAAGAAATGCCTATGACAAGATGTCCAGTTGAAAGCAAAAAGCCAAGGACTTGAGGGTTTCCCATGTGGAGATAGTGCATACTGTTCCAAACTACCCTGGGCTTGCAAGCCCAGAGTGATTTTGAGTGACCAAGGGAATTCTCAGGATGGAAAAGTGGAACGGTCACAGGCGCAGAAGGAAGTGAATGTGAACTGCTTCCATGCCCCATGTGTGCAAGATGAGAGCCTGAGCCCGCATCTCTCAGTGCCTGGGTTCCCACCCTCTAAGTGTGACGGGTACATGTATTGAAAGGAAGTAGGAGGCACTTATATCCAAAAGGGACCCCCCTGGATTCACACATTGGTATCTGCAAAGCGCTCGAAGATAACCTGATCATCATAAAAAATACAATCTTCTCAAGCTCAACTGTGAACTCAACAGGTTGAAAAAGAAAAGAGAAAAAAAGTCAAATAATCAGGTTTTTCTTGCACTTCCATGAGCTGAAAATCCAGTTTCATTGATCTCCTTTTCTCTTTTCTTTTCTTTTTCTATTTTGACAGACTTCCAGAATTAAAAGAGAAAATCCTCAATAGTCTTCTTCTAATTTAATAGAAATATCTTCAGGATAAGGCAAGTTTTACATGCCGGTGCACTGGAATGGCAGATGGCCTTGCCCAAATGGAAATCCTACACACTCTTTTGTTTGTGGAAAACCAGAACATATCTCAGGAGCCCTACTGGTATGGGGACTCCAGGACTGACAGGGTCCCCATGGGTCATCTGAAAAGTGAGGACTAGAAAAGGGTGATGGAGACTATAGAGTTTAAGACGTAGGAGGATCTGGAGCAGACATCTGGAATGCTCCCTCCTTTAACTGACAAGAAAATGCTGCCCAAAGAGGACACGTGAGTTGTCTAAGCTCCTTGGAACATGACTGCTGCAAGGTGCTTGGTCTCTTGACCCCCAGGCCAGCCTGCCAATCATTCTTCCAATAACCCGGCCCCTAAGCTGAGAGGCCACGCCTTCCCTCCCCACAGGAGCCATGACATGCACATCTGTTCTCATCCATGGCTCTCGTTGGTCTGCGACTTTCTACAAGGGATCCAGGAGGGTGTAGAATCGTTCCCACTCGAAGCAGACACTGTTGGTTGTTGGTTCTTCACTCCTTCCCTTCTGATTATCTGGCAATGCCAATGGCCCCTTGCTTCTTTCTGCCTGAGGTCTTTCTCTCACTATGGGAAGGATGGTTGGCCATCAGGTGCACTGGAGGGACCCTCAGCTGCTGGGAGACACAGAGCTGGTGTGTAAATACCCCGGCTCCTTCAATCCTTGAAGAGACTGTTCCAAGGGGAGCTCTACACAGTACCTTAGAGGACCCCCAAAGGGGCTGAGCCCCTATAGTCCTACAGTACTGACCCTCTCATGAGTGCATCTGTGCTTGTTGGTTTACCTGCCTTCTCTGTCTCCCTTCCCTGCTCCCTCACTCATGCTTCCTGGGTCACCTCCCACATCTACTGCCTGTATCCAGGTCCTTACCTCAGGATCTGCTCTAGGGAGACCCCATCTAGGTCACTGAAGAAGTCTTAGGGGATTGAGAGGACTAACGGCCCCTCTACTTGACAAGAAAGAACTCATCCTAGTGTGAGTCCCTAATTATCCACCGGGGCCACTCTGCACCCCAGCAAAACCACCTTCAGCCCTTCCCCACGTGCAGGGCGCACCTTGGAGTGGCCTGTCCTGGTGGTCAGCCCCAGCTCTCTCCCCAGGACAGACAAATCCCTTGACTCAAGAAAAAACCGACTTGTCCATCATATAAAAAGAGCAATAATTTGGTAAATTAATTGCAAATTTGCTTTCCCCGCTTGGTTGCCTTTCTCCTTTTATGTGGATAATTGAGAGCATATTATGTTAATTTGACAACAACAGAAGTTCAAAAAGAAAACTTAACCTTGTGAGCAGTGAGTTACCATTAGATGGGTGTGTCTGGACAACTCCACAAAGAACATGAAAGACAAACCCCTCGTGAAGCCAGCCAATGTCTGGATGCACAAATGGCTATTTTTGCCAATGAAATAGCTGTGCAGAGTTCCCCAACTTTAACCTTGAAAATGCGCATCCCTTGCTCCAGAGGCAGAATCTGCTTACGCAGAGACAATATTGCCAATGCGCTGCTGCTGATTTGGGGATGTAATTTAATCATCGGGAAGTTTCTTTGAGAAAAAGTGACTATACTTATGGAATAATCATCTCCCAACATTTAGATTCTTTTTCTCCAACCAGAATATCTACAATCTCATCAAAGCAAACACACTTCCGAACATGTGTAAATAGAGAAGTGGATCTGAAGACTTACTGCAAGGCACTCTGCCCTTCCTTGGCCTCTCTCGTCTTAAGTCACAGATGTCTCCTTGGAACTCTGCTCTATATACTATGGGGCAGAGAGGGGGTCTCTGATCCAGACCATGGGGTTCATGTTAGGAAGGGTCCGGGTCTCAGGCTGAGGGTAGATCCAATGGATGATGTTTACGTTTGCTCCAGGTCTGAATTCAAACAGGTGGGGCTTGTTATAATCCCATGTGTGGATGGGTGGTGGCTTAGGGGAAGGTGGGCTTGCTATATTTCCATGTATGGATGGATGGTGGTTTACAGGGGACATGCTCTTGTTATAATCCCATGTGGGGATAGGTGATGGTTTACAGGGTACATGAGCTTATTATAATCCCATGTGGGGATGGGTGGTGGCTTGGGGGAAGATGGGCTTGTTATAATCCCATGTGGGGATGGGTGATGGCTTGGGGGAAGGTCGGCGTGTTACAATTCCACGTAGAGATGGATGGTGGTTTACAGGGGAGGTGGGCTTGTTATATATCCATGTAGGGATGGATGGTGGTTTATGGGGGAGGTGTGGGGATGGATGGTAGTATACAGGGAAGGTGAGCTTGTTATAATAATCCCACTTGGGGATGGATGGTGACTTAGGGGGAAGGAACACACAAGAAACAGAATTCCCAACCCCCTTGCAGAGCTGTGAAATGAAGTTGGCTCATTCCACAGAACTGAATCCACCCAGCTCCCCGGCAGGCAGAAAACGGGATATTCCCAAGAACACGCAACTGGTGAGAAAGGAGTCATCACCCAGGGATGGGGGTGATGAGGAGGAGGTGGATGGGAAGCAGGGGGAGTGCACGGCGTGACTGCCCTGAAATGAGAAGATGGGGAGCAGGATGGAGCTGGCTTCATAAAAGTAGGAGAATGAGAATCCACACAGGCATCCTCTAAGCTTGAGAAGTTTCCACTGGGGAGCAACTCAGGAAATACCCCCTGCTTTAGAAACAGAAATGCTTCCGAGTCCCCCAGCTTGGAGATTCCATTAGGGGGATTGGGTCCCCGTGGAAAGGAAGAGAGAACAGCAGACGCCTGAATACATGGCTCCAGGGAGCCTTCCAGGCTGTCAACGCAAGGGGCTGGGAAGATCTGTTCCCTTCCGCAGCCTCTCCCTCACTGGCTTGGCACTCCCTCTGCCTCCAAAGCCCAGCCCCCCATGTCCCATCTATATCCCTCTGGGCCCCATCCCAGAAGGACTGGCAAAACCCATGGGAGCTGTGGTGCCCCAGGTTTGCAGGAAGTGGGCAGTGGGGTGTACATGACCAGCAATGCCAGGAACAGTGCGCTCAGCCCTGGACAGAGGCCCCGAGAAAAAGGCTGGGAGGAATTTTCCCTCGATGTGCACCCCATTCCCCTTGGGGCAGGTCCTCAGACTCAGGGGACATTGCAAATAAAGAAAAACCTCTCCTGGGGCCCTACTTCTTGTGCAGGCTTGGCCTACGTACACTGGCAGTGGAAACTGGCCCTGCCTAAATGTGGCCACGCAGACCTGGGGCCTGAAAGTTAGGATGACTCACTTTACCTTTGCTAGGCATTTAGGGATCCATCACAGTTTCCATAGGAACCCATGGTACGCACTCCCAGCTTCATACGAAGGGAATCAGGCAGCAGTCGTGGGCGCTGACCACCAGGAAATCTGACAACCTTCTTCACAATCGACATTTTCTCTTTGAAGCTTTTATCACGTCTTCTCAGACTCCGAATCTCTCACTTTTTACCTCTTTCCCAAAATAAGAGACAACCTAATGCCATAATGTGGTCTTTGGAGTCAGGGTCACTTGAAAAGGTGTTATGAGAAATACAGGAGGCAATGTTTCAACCAGCTAGGGTGATGCAATTGTCCTGTTGTGGAGGCCAGGGTTGTCCGATGGGCATTTCTGGCTTTCCGTTCCCTTGTTACACAGAGGACACTTTATTTATTTGGGGGTGTGAAGAACGGACTTGGGGCTTGAGATTGTGTCCTACCCCGAGTCCCCCAACAGGACCAGTTAGACAAGGGCGCAGGGATGGTCATTGAATTTAGAAGTTTACAAAACACACCCAAGCAAAGAAGCTTGGAAACACCGTTGAAATGGCAGGACCCTAAAGTCCAGCTCACGGACCACAAAACCAAGCAACACAAGCAAAAAGCAAAATCGGTCCTTCCCGTACCTCTCTCCCCACCAGGAGGCAAAGTGGAAGAACAGGCAAAAGCCTGTTGCAGCAAACACAGGTACAGCCCAAAAAGGTCAGCAGTATATAAAGATTCCACCTCCACGAATCCTGAGTCTCTTCATTACAAACTACCCCTTCACAGGATGAAAAGAACATGTTCAGATTTGCTGCAGGAAGGCTGGGTGTCAGTGTTTCCACATCTGGGATGGGGCATGATGACCTGCGTACTCCGTGCCCAAGTACCCCCACCGCCACCGCACCAGCCACAGTTCCCGTGGGCGGTTGTGGGGCCTAGACACCTCAAAGTCACTTGTACAGAGAAACGGGCCCATGTCGCCTGACTCTCCCCCACCCGCCACAGTCATCCACCCAAATTGGAAGGTCCTTTTCCACTTGCATGTTTATGAATTGTTACTCACAGGACCCACCAAAGGGTGGATAGAAAAATGCAACGATCTGCCCAGGCAAACAGCCCAAGAAACAGGGTAAATGGCATTCCCTGAATGTCCTGTTGAGGCTTCCAACAGAGGGAAGAACGTCAGGGGGCAAGGGGGGTGTTGCGGAATGAGTTAACATAATGACTCAAAACTACACTAATGTTTCACAGCTTTTTTTTTTATTAGCAATACCAAGATAAGTTATTGAAGCATTTTTAGTATTATTTTACATTCCATTCATAAATGACCTAACTTGTAACTCAGCATACAGCACACTTAAAGATATAGTTTGACACTTATTCAGAAAGCTACAATTATTATAACTTACATGCCTTCATTACCAGGAACACCTTAATATATCTTCTAATTACTTCAACAATACTCTGTTCCAAAGCACGCAATCACCCCGTACAAGTTTACACATTTTGCTTCAATCACCATTTTTAGGTTGTAGATGTCAAGGTGCTATTCACGGAAATTTTACTGTCATCTGCTCCTGGTTAATAGGACGACCTGACACAATATTAAACTAGCAATATTTCTGCTTAAATACTATGGAGAAAGAGAATTACTGCACTTTTCTGTATTCTTCTAAAGTGTTACAAAATACAGGACAATCAGACACAAGCAGTAATACCCACGAGACCATTGCAGGACCCACCTCTACACGCTCAGGTGAGCTGGTGGAACAGACCCCACCCCCAGCCAGGTTGCCCACAGGTGAAGGGATCTGTCATCCACCAGCAGTTGTCACTCAGGATTCATGACTTTGAGGGAGTTTTCTCTCCTGCTCAAGTTACTAAGCCTTTGCAATCCATGACTAATAGTGGAACATATGGGGTAATATTTTTAGCCTCTGATTCTCTGCTATATATACTGTAGGTTGGTGCGCCGTGTGTATACACATACCTATGCCAATAGTAATTATTTATTCAACACACATATGTGTATACATTCTTCTCTTGACTTTACACGATTAACAAGCTGCAGATAACCACCGAGGACCACGAACAGACAAGGGCAAGTCCAGATAGACCGACTAGGACAGGGAGTGTCACTTACCTGCAAGAAAATGTTCAGATTTATTAAATAATCCAGAAACCATCAGGGCTAGAGGCATTTGAAAGCAAGGGCAGGGCCACATTCCCTAATTGTTTAATGGAATGATGACAATAAAGTGGTATTTATAAAATTTGGTCCTTCTGTCTCTGGCTAAAGCAAGAATAGTCAACATGATTAGGGCAGGTTGGCAATTAGACGTAGAGGTGCTGTTGATCAGCACTAAGTAATAGGAGGTAATTACTGCTTATTTGAAACCTGGGCTTTGCACACAACATCTGAAATTAAAAAGAAAAAGAAAAAACCTGATGCCTTCAGCAGGTAAGATGTAGCCTGTGTCTAGATAGTTGTCAGTTTCAACCAGCGCTTTGATTCAGCAGTTAAAAAGGTAGACGCCAAAGCTTAGACCCAGGGTACCTGCACCCACTTAAGAATGGATGTGTTCATACCGTTCCTATTTCAGATGGCGGTGGCTGGGTCTGACTGGAGGGTTTACATTTCCTTAGTGATGTGGGTGTCTTTTCCGACAACAGTCTC
Organism: Theropithecus gelada; assembly: GCF_003255815.1. Lineage (NCBI taxonomy): Eukaryota > Metazoa > Chordata > Mammalia > Primates > Cercopithecidae > Theropithecus > Theropithecus gelada. Next base: position 49,408,652 of record NC_037687.1, read on the forward strand.
TTCTCTCAATACTCTCTTCCTTCCTCCCAATCTTAAGTCATTACCAGGGGCGGGAAAAGATATATATATCTTTTTTTTTTTTTTTAAACCAAAGAGGCTGATTGCCCTCTCCTCTCACCTAGGCTTGGTCCTGAGCAGTAGGATTCATGCAATCCAAAGAGAATATGGACATAGCAACTAAAATTAATGCTACCAGACTTCTCTCTTGATTCAGAGGCCCTGTTGATTCAGCCAGTAGCTTTTGGAGCCAAAAATATGCAGCAAAAGGAAAGGAACATAAACAAGGCTAAATGTCACCAGTGTTTGCCGACTTACAGACACCATCCATTTGTTTGTTCTGAAATGACGAGTGGACCATTTGGCAAATACAATGGTATTCACACAACAGTTCTGTCATCCTGCAGTGCAAACGACATCACGTCAGTGGCATTCCCATTTAATTTAAAAAGAGGGAAGGAGAACAGAAGAAGAATGCCTTTGGAGTTTGGAGAGAGCTGCCATCCAGAGAGGCTGCCACTCCATCAGACACAGTGCATACAGCAGGGCTCTGGAGGAGGGTTGGGGAGAACCCGCTCCAGGTGCTGGAGATCCCAGGGGACATTGCCTGTGTTTGTCCCTCCAGAGTCAAAGAGAAAAGCTCTGCAGCAGGTTGCAAGGCAGCCAGCAGGGGCAGAACAGGGCAGTGATTTGCATTAACTCACAAGGTTCTGCCCTTGGACTTCAAGGCAGGCCAAATGGTCCTCCCTCCTGGGGTCTAATGTCAGGCCCTGGACACACAGTATGAATGAGAGCAGGCCAGACGGTAGAGGTCAATAGCTAATCTGTAAATTATCCAGTTGGGCAAAGGAGGTGAACGCAGAGGTGTGCTTTATCCATAGTCTCTGAGGCCAATCCATGTAAGAATCAGCTCACAAAAAAGAAAAGGAAGAGGTATGAGAGCACATTTGTCTTTAAATAAAGTAAGGCGGCAGCAGAGACAAAAAGATCTTGCAGTGGCGATGCCCCAGGTCTCCCACACCCCCAAACCAATTGCCTTCTTGTGCTAGCTGGGTACAGCCTGCACTCCCACACACTTGGCAGATTGGAATTTTGTGGTTGTCTTCCTGTGCCATTTTCCTACCTTCACCTCCCTTGTTCATCAGAACCAGCAGGTTGTAGACTCTTGCACAAGATGAAAAATGTACCAGTAACTGTAGACTGTGTATCACAGCCTATACTCAGGGTGTCTGAGCATCTGCGGCCCTCACTGTGTATTTCATACCCCAGCCATGGCCTCCTTACAGGTCTCTAACTGACTGCAGACCTTTGCCATTTCTTGGTCAAAGACTGAGGCGGGGCAGGACTCATTTCCTACCCCCAAGCACTTGCCTGGTATCAGTAACAGAATGGAGTAACCATTGGGATGGGAGGTCATCACAAAATTGCCAGAATCATCTTCAAAGCAAACTTCCCCACAAACCAAGAAAGAGCTATCAACCATGCATCACGGCCGAAGTGAGGAAATGAAACGTGCCTCTCTAACACTGATGGAGGTAAGGTTGATGGCTGCCGTGCTTAAGGGACGATTGCGACCCGAAGATGTTTGCACACTGACATCATCTCCTTGCAACAGTTTCACGTGGATGCTGAGCTCCGCAACGTCATGCAAGCTCAACTGAGAAGCACTGATCCAAGCTCTTTTATCTCTTATCATCTATTTCATCCCTATGCTTCCTTCCATCAGTGAGGAAACAGGCTTTCACAGAGCAAGCTGGCTTCAGAGACAACACACAGCCACTGCCTCCTTCCTCTTCTGTGTGTGCTGGCTGTGAGGGGGCAGCTGTGGGTTGCACTGTGCTGGGGTGTTCTCCTGGAAGTCTTTAATGTATACACAGAGGTGTGGTTTCCCAGAAACAAGGTACCAGCCCATCTGGGTCAACAAGTCCTCTACCTCTGGAAAGTCTCTCTCACGTCTCTGGCTTTGGCATTACCAGACCATGGATGGGGCCCTGCTGCTGCTGATGAGAGGTTTCCCGTCACCATCTCACTGTCCAGTGGACTAACAGAGGACTAGTTTTTGCACGATACATTCCCTAGGGATGACCACGGGAACACATTCCTCTTTACACCAGAGCAGGTGTTGACCAACTAAGACCCTGTGGACCAATTCCAGTGCACCGCCTGTGTCAGTACCTAAAGTTCTAATAGAACGCAACCACAGCCATCATTTTCCTATTGTCTACGGTGGCTGCGGTGCTACCTCCAAAGCAGAGTTGGGTTGTCACCACAGATACCCCATGGCCTGCGAGCCAATACTTTTATTCTTTGGCCCTGTAAGAAAATATCTGCCACCTGTTGCTTTAGACTGAGTAGCTGGTAAAACAGTAGGTATTGGCCAGGCATGGTGGCTCATGCCTATAATCCCATCACTTTGGGAGGCTGAGGTGGGCGGATCACCTGAGGTCAGAAGTTCGAGACCAGCCTGACCAACGTGGTGAAACCCTGTCTCTACTAAAAATACAAAATTAGCCAGGTGTGGTGGCGCATGCCTGTAATCCCAGCTACTCGGGAGACTGAAGCAGGAGAATCACTTGAACCTAGGAGGCAGAAGTTGCAGTGAGCCAAATCGTGCCCCTCCACTCCAGCCTGGGCAACAGAGCAAAACTCCATCTTCGAAAAAAAGGAAAAAAAAAAAGGTAGACTGCCTATGCCAAGAATGCCATAAGGCTTAGGGAGAAGAGAAGTCACATTTTAAGAGAGTTCAGCTTTGGTTGTCCTGGTTCATTCATCACACATTTAAAAATATGTAAGTTGAAGAGGTTTCAGTGGGCCTGAATTCTTGGGTGTGGGTCCCCATCATTTCACTAGCGTGGAAGCCCAGAGTACCCTTATTCCATAGTCTTGGGTATAATTTGGGTTGGGGAAGCCAGTTGCCCAATAACCTGAGGATGATAAGCTAGAGATGTTAGCACGACTGCTGTTAATGGGCTTGCATTCTCCCTCACTTCCTCCCAGGCCCATTGGGTCACTAGGTCTGGTAGCCACTGCACATAGGGCTTTGTGCCCATGATCAACATGCTGATATTTATTTATTTCATGTTTATTTTAGAGAAGGGGTCTCGCTCTGTCACCCAGGCTTGAGTGCAATGTCACAATCCTAGCTCACAGCGGCCTTGAACTCCTGGGCTTAAGCGACGCCCCTCCCTCGGCCTCCCAGAGTGCTGGGATTACAGGTGTGAGCTGCAGTGCCTGCCCTCAGCCTGCTCACAGATGCTCCCAGTTCAGCCAGGTTTCCCTGGGTGGCAGTCACTACAGAGCAGAGCTCCTTGGGGCAAAGGGAAGTGTGTTCTTTTCCCTGCTTTCCCGTTCATCTGTTACTCATTCTTCTCTGTCCTGCCTACCCCTGGGTCCACCAAAGGACACAGTGCAAAGCCTGCTTGGGAGACCTGACACACAACAACTCCATGCCCTGGCCGTCTCTCTTAGGTTTGAAAGGCAAGGAGTAAGGGTGATCTGGTTGCTATCCAAATCCACAAAATCCCAGATAAAACACACTCTTTAACCGCTCCATGCAGCGGGCCCCATGGGTGCTGTGCAGACCAGCCTTGGTGCTGTGTGCACAGGGAAGCTTGCCCCTTCCAAGCCAAGTGCCGACCCAACAGTGCATTAGCGTTTCTCTAGCTGGACTGGGCTTGTCTGCCTTGCTTTGTCCATGGATGCAAACACTGCTCTGGCCTTCCTCTCTCTGCCTTTCAATACTCATGTGGAGCCTGTCCCATTACAAAACCAAGGTCAAACATTCCAATAAAACGAAGGGCACCTCCGAGTTCTCCGATAGCACTGGAGCACCCTTGTACGTTATGTTCTTTCACAGAATAAAGAAATGTGACTCGTTCCTGGAGACTGGAAGTCACCTCAAGAAACTAAGGATTTGATAGGAGTGGGATTTCCTATAATGAGATCAGACCCCTAGTGGGATCTGACCCACTGTGGAAACAAGGATGCCTGTCCTCTGGCTTAATCCAAGATGGCTTAACCTCTTCCTTGGGATTATTATAATACGCCTCTGACAGGCAGTGTGCTATCCTCTGTGGAAAGAGCTTTAGAAAATTCCCACTCAAGCTCTCGACACTGTCATATGCAACAGGCGTCTCCCCACCCAAATGGCTGGGTTGGCTTCTCCCCTCGATGGCTCTCCTTCTGCAACAGAGCTAGGAATCCACTGGCTGTTAGGATAGGCAGGGCACACTGGCCAGGACCCTGGCTCTATGGCACCAAGGAATTTAGGACCAGAGTTTTAAAAGTTAGGAAGAAGGCATGCAGAAATGACAGAAGATCCTGAAAGTACAGCCTGCAATATGAGTATCACCCACAGACTAGGGTGAGACACCACCTTCTCCAAATCAACAGCAAGGGTTGAAGGAGCTGCTGAGATCTGTGGGGAGTTTATATGATTTCAACTAGGTATTTCTGATGCTTCTTCAAACACTTTTACACCCCTTGAGAACAGAGCTCTTCCTTAAGAAACACAGGAACATTAGCTCCTCCTATAAGCCTGTTTCTATAATCATGAAAGTGGGGATTTAGGTTTACTAACCAGACAAAACCAGCCCTGAACTTTATCCATCTGAAATGAGAAATCTAGGAATGATGCTTTGGTCTGACAAAGCCCAGATTCTTAAGGAGAAATAGTGATCAGCCTGGTAGGCGGATTTAGAAACCCGTATCTACTTTGAGTGAAGAAGAGAAGGAGGAATAAACATTAGAAATATTTTATTCATTGTGCCAATATCACTTCCACCCTCGCAAAGGGAAGCTAGTGGGGGTTTAAGGCTTACAAATGTCATTTGTGCTTCCTGTCATGCTAAAAAGAGAGTGAATTACACTACTTAACAAACAAACAAACAAACAAAAAACAGCCCATGTGGATTTATGTGTTCCTCCTAGATGGTAACTTTTAGAAAGGATGAATATGTCTGGACCTTCTGGGATACCACAGTCGCCCGCAAGACAATGAGAAGAGAACTGCAATTATGGTGGGCCAGATATGGGGGGAGTGGGATGAGAACTGGCAGAGCCAGACCCATCCTAGAGGCAAGAGGGCAGTGGCCCTATCCCCAGGCAAATGCAAGAGCCAGGGAGGATCTTTTCCTGCCTGTTCCCAAACTAAAGCAAGAGGAGGCAGAAGAAATGGGGCCAAACAGAATGCAGAACTCACACTCTCTAAAAATAGGCAGCTTGTGGCCAGAGTCAGTTTCAGCATCTTCCCAGGAGTGGAAGGTGGGACAAGGGCCCTGAACCCTCTGATGCAGAAGCAACCAGGAAGCCTTCAAGCTTGGCTGGCATGAGGGTCCCCAAGTCCCATGAAAGAGGTGGGGGGTGAGGGGCACAGCTTACAACCCTGGGTCTGCTGCCCAAAGGCTGAAAGGTGGACTAGGCAACCGGGCTTGCACATAGTGGGGAAATGTCAGGGGCGTGTTGTGTGCTGCTGTTTTGGGAAAAGGTGAGAAGTGCCTAAGAGCTTGCAGCCCATAGAGAAAAGGCTCTCAAGACCCAGCAGGCTCCCTGACGTTGGCTTCCCATTCAACCTTGCCTGGTGCGAAAGGATACCATTGGGCAAACTTCCTCGAGCCAGGCAGCCTTCCTTCATTACTGATAGGAAGATGGGAAAATTAATAGGGGTAATATGAGCTCATTTCAATAATAATGAGCTCATGAACATGCCAGGTTTTGATCTTTTCTGATGCATGGATTCCTGGCAGGAACTATGGTCCTACGTAGGTAGTTGAAAGAACTGAAAATAGACTTTTAAAAAAAGGCTCTAAACAACAATAAAAAAGAAACCACCCCAATCACAAACCTAAAACAACAATGAAAAAAAAAAAAAAAAGCCTTAAACATTGCTCCACCAGTTAAAAAAAAAAGGAAAAAATTTGGACTGACATAAAACACTTTTTTCCCTTCTTTTAAGTATTGTTTTTAACAGCTTCAAAAGTAATGAATTGTATGTGGCTAAAAATAGATCTGGGGGTAGTGGTTAATGGGGCCTTGTGAATCATTCAGCATAAGGAACTGTCAATATTTTTTTGAGCTGTCAGAAATCCATTTAGTGATTTTCGACAATTCAAAAAAATATTTCTGACCGCTTGATTCAGTTCCTAGTGAATTAGGGAAGAAGAGGAATAAAAGAAATATATCAATCTAAATTATGAACCCAGAGTCTAGCTTCCTGAATTCTGCTCTGTGCTTAAAGGAACAACACGATGTTGAGGTTCAAAAATATTCTCTTCTATTTTTCCCCTTCCTTCCCTTTTCTTTCCTTTCTTCCTTCTTTCCTTCCTCCCTCCTTCGTTCCTTCCTTCCTTCTTTCCTTCCTTCCTTCCTTCTCTCCCTCCCTCCCTTCCTTCTTTCCATCCTGCCTTCCTGCCTTCCTGCCTTCCTGCCTTCCTGCCTCCCTGCCTTCCTGCCTGCCTTCCACAGGTGAAGTGAAATTATAGATATCCATTCATAAATTACAGATGGAAAGGTATCATGGTCATTTGTCTCTGGTGAGGATATTTGGGGCTGGTTTCAAACAGAAGAATATGTTGAGCTTCTTTTCAGAGAAAGGCTTTCAAATACGGATATCTGGGTGCCAAGAGAATGACTTTGATTCCCCCTGACCACCCCAACATTCATTTGATCCAAACCTAGTCCTTAAATTTATCATTATGTTCTAAAATCTGGAATTCCTTTGGGGTACCCATATGCTTTAAGGAGCTAAAGAAGTGTCAGTTTGCTACAGGATCAGACAAGCATGAATCCAAGATGCACAGGGTCACATCACTACTGTTCAGGGACTTCACAATGTACATGTCTTGTTAGAACAACAGACAGACAGGTGAACAGACAGACAAACAGAAGGCAAGCGCAGAAGGCCAAAGTCACAGTAACTGCCATTTGGTTTGTCTAAAAATGAGTCACAAACACCCAGAAACCATCTCCCTCTTTGGAGAGAAGGTCGCTTTATTTCTATACTGTGGTTAGTGTGATATGATTTTAGTATCCTCTAAGTCAATAAAAGACAAGTTTAAGAAAGCAGATTTGGCTTAGCAAAGCAGTAAGGAATTGTCTTTAGGCATCTTTTGCAAAAATTGAAAAACTGAAGAATTTGCAAGTTACCATGTCTCTTTTCATTTTTGTTTTGTAAGTTGATTTTCCCCCCTTCAAGTTCTAGATGGCAAACAGGAGTAGTTCACATGGTGAAAGACCACCCCCTTTTCCATGCCTTCTGTACAGGCATTTTAGTACATTATAATGCAAATTGGAACACAAAAGTATGAGTTCTAAAACTTCTAAACAAAATGGACTTTTATGATTGTCTACATTGCAGATACAGCATTGACGGTTTTTTCTAATATTTCATTCAAAATTTGCTCATGGATAAGTCTACCCCATTTTTGTTTTTTAAAAAATGCACAATTCAGCACTGATGTTTTGGGAAATGAACTATAGGAAGAGGATTCTAAAACTTACCACACAAGTCTGGCCTCTTGATACATCCAGAATTTGCTGTGCTACTTGCAAGTCCATTAAAGGCTGCTAAGCCATCAGAGCTGTAGGCCCTGAGGACCGACAGCATGTTCATCGGCTTGTCCAGGCTCTGCGGCCCCCGCTCCGGCTTTGGCAGGCCCGCCAAGGGGTCCTGGGCTTGGAGAAGACCCTGGCTATGCCACTGCTTCTCCGGTGCTTGGGATAAAGGTGAGACCAGTCCTTGGACGGGCTGGGGGGCACCTGTGGGCTGCAGGCTGTCCCCGCCATCACTGCTGCTGTCTTTGCTGAGGGCAGACAGGGGCTTGGTCATCATTTCCGGTTCGGTTTCAACATCCTCTTCATCGTTGTTCTCTCCCTTGGAGGAGTCCATGTCCTCCGAGGAGGCGATGTCGGAGAGGTCATCAGTAGTGTTCTTACTCGTGGTTTCGGGGATCAGGATGGGGGCATCCTCTTCAGAGTGGGCTTTTCCATCAGGCTCCTTGTTGGGGCAGGAACTGGAGGCCCCCGAGCCAACCATGCCTGGGTAAACACCAAACTGCTTGTAGAAGTCGGATGGGAAGTTACAAAATGCAGGGTCCACGTGGCTGGTCCATGTGCCGCTCTTCTGCTCCCCCAGAGTCTCCTTGACCTGACCTTGGGCCATCTTCTCAGAAGCAGAGTCTAGAGAGCCAATCATACTGGAGAGGCCCATGTCTTTGTTTGATTGTACTGAGGGCAGCAGGGCCATCTTACTCGCCTCCCGGGCTTGGTCTTTGCAGTTGACTGTAACCCCGATAGTGTTATCTTTGCGTTTCGCTTTGCCCAGGTGGTTGGCCTGGAGATGCAGGGCCATGAGCTCCATGGAGGACGTTGTGAAAGCACAAAACAAGCAGCCGTGCCACGCGATGCTGTCCTGCACAGTTACCGAGGAGCCCGGGAGGGAGGCGGCATCTGGCCGCACAGACAAGTCTAGGGGTTCATACTGAGATTTCTCGGACTTCCTCTGGGAGGACTTGCCACTGGGTTTCTCCTCGCCACCATCCACTCCGTGGACTTTCATGGAAGGGGGGTCAGCCAGGCCTTTGTCCTTCACGTCCTTCTCCTTCTTCAAGGAACTGAGGACAAAGCTGTCCATGAAAGCTTGCAAGGACCCTTGGAAATTCACACCGTTGCTCACGATGCTTTGATAAGCTCTTCCGATCTCGGAGAAGTGGGTGCTTTTGGCAGGAAGGTCGGCGCCTTTCAGAGCATCTGAGGGGATCTCTGAAGACATGCCGGTGGCCTGCCCCGAGTGATCTCCGGATGAGAGCACCCCTGATGTCCACTGCTGAGATGCAGGGCCTCCTCTGAAGTCGATTCCAGGGAGACCCTTGAAGGCGCCCCTCAGGATGTCTGGCCTGATGAACAGAGAAGCTTTGCTTGACATCTCGTCCTTGTGGTCCTGATTCGGGGGCTGCCCAGACAGCGGCCCAGCCCCATTCTGCCGCTCCCGGTGGTGTCGCTCTAAGTGGTATTTTAAGGACGCTGACTGCGTGCCGGCATAGTCACAGTGCGGACACTTGTAGGGTTTCTCACCTGCAAGATTTTGATATAAGAAAAAAAAGAGGCGTTTATCTCATTTTGGTGTGCTGAACGAGGCTGGAAGGATCAACATTTGTTCTTTGAAACAAAGCAGCTCAAACTAATAATTAGAGAACAACTGTTTTTTAATAGAAGAATAATTCGTACTCTTAAGCTTTTTTAATGATTTTGTACCATTTGGGACTATTCAGGAATGACATACTATCTACACACAATTAGCTATCTTTTTCTTTATCTAACATGTGAAAACGGCTGTAGATTTAAAAGCTATGATTATGAAAATTAAGCATAATAATTTCAGCCACAGTGATCATTAAAAGTAGAAGTTTAAAAAGAGAAAGTATGTAACAAATGGGTGGTTGCAATATTTTGTGTATACAATAGCTCTAAAATTTGTTTAAATTATACACATGGAAACCATTTTTAAACCTAAAAATTTTATGGCACTGTTACGCAAGACTGAAATGAATGATTTAAGTCTTGCTCTGCAGTAAATCATGGATATAATTAGCAAATGGCATACTGCACAAGTAATTTATCATTATTTGGAGGGCACCATTCCAGACGGGCTCAGATATCTGCAGACCTACTGCACTGTTTCTAAATAAAGAACTATAAATACAGATTCTATAAAATATTAATACCATTACAGTGCATTATGATTGCAGCATGTAAAGACATATAGTTAAGATAAAAAGCAGTCAATAAAACTTAAAAGAAAATGAGTAATAAAAAGGCACAAAATATATTTAGTTTCTGTATTTGAAATTAACATTATCTACTGGTCTTTGTAGTGCCTTAAATTTGTACTAATGGCAAACCTAATGCTCCGGTAGTAAAATGTGTAATTTACCTATAATAAGCGCTTTCTAGAGAATAAAAATAGCTTTAAAGAGTGTTTTAAAACATATAAGATAATTTTCATGAATTAAATATTTATTTAAATTCAACACCCCCAACTTCTATTGTTCTTTTCACTATGTGGAAAGATACCAGAAGAGACAACTTACATTTGCTGGCATTGGGGGATAGAGAAGGGAAAGAAGGTAAATGACTGCAGATTTAAATATATTTCAAGAATTTGTTAGCAATCCCAGGGCTTTTCTAGACTTTGCAATCAAAAGGCTCTCTGGAAGGAATGGGGACTGTGACAGTCCCCACTCTCTTATTCACAATGCTGCCCTGTCGATATCCACAATTATTTCTTCTAGGAACCTCAACTATTCCCCCTCCTCTTCCTCTGTTCTATTATAAAATAGACTGATCTAAAAAGTAACAGCAAATCATCAGTGAATGGTGTCTTCTGAAGACATTTCACTGTGTCTAATCTCAGCAGAAGGCATGAGTCCCAGTCCTCCAGGCACAGGGCATTTGGGGGCATGGACTTTGTGAGCAAGAGGGCCACCACCCTGGCTCTGAGCAGGAGATGACACGTCATGTCTGAGCAGGAGATGCCAGAGCCATGGACACCCTGCCTGCCTTATCAGAACAAGGGTGTCAGGTGCTATGAGCCGCTGAGATCTCTCCTGGACACTTTCAGAGGTGGCCCTTAAGTCTAGGAAGGGAACCCAGCAGCAAATTCGTTTCTCTAAACATAAAGGTCACAGTCATCTCTAACTAGACCAATGACATGGATCTAGGAGGAAGTCTCTATCCCTTTTGGGGTAAAGGTCCAGAGAATTTCAGGCAGTATTTTCCCACTTCTTGGAGTCAGTCCCGGGTTAGACTCAGACTCATTGAGCTACTGCTTTTTAGACATCGCATTGCAGGCCAGGCTGGGATGGGGCACTTCTGGGCAGCAGGATGTCACAGCTGATTCAGCTTACCTGGAAGCCCAGTGATCAAGTGTGACAGAGGCAGTACCTGAAACTTAGAGGGGTTGTGATGGGACCCGCAGCAGGCAGGCCTACCTAGAAACTCAGGATCCTGGGCTACGGGTGAGAGCAAACCCTGCGGGAGGGCCGGGCGATGAAAGCCTGCAGAGGTGAGGCCCGCAGGTGCCGGGTGGGACTCAGGCTGTGTTTAGAAATGCACCTGGAAATGATTACGTGCATCTGGCAGGCAAAGGGGCCGTAGAGAAAACACGGGCATTCATTAGCAGGAGTTAAAGAGGGGGAATGTGGACTTTCCTCTCAAGCCTGGGGATGTGGAGAGCTGCCTTTCTGGGTGGGGATGCACAGAGGATGTGCATGTCTATTTCCAACCGATACAGGTTTGAAAGGCACATGGGAGACTGAGCGTGGTGGCTCACACCTGTAATCCCAGCACTTTGGGAGGCCGAGGCAGACAGATCACGAGGTCAGGAGATCCAGACCATCCTGGCTAACATGGCGAAACCCCGTCTCTACTAAAAATACAAAAAATTAGCTGGGTGTGGTGGCGGGCGCCTGTAGTCCCAGCTGCTCGGGAGGCTGAGGCAGGAGAATGGTGTGAACCCAGGGGGCGGAGCTTGTAGTGAGCCGAGATCGCACCACTGCACTCCAGTCTGGGAGACAGAGCAAGACTCCATCTCCAAAAAACAAAAAAAGAAGGAATACAGGAGCAGTAGTACTCAAACTGTATTGTGCATGTATTGTGCATTAGAACCACCAGGGGAGTGTGCTAAGACACCAGTTCTGGCCCTAAGGCATAGCGGTTCTGATTCCCTGGGTCTGGGGTGAGGACAGAAGTTGAAGTTGGCCTTCTAAGTGTCCCTGATGATTCTGATGCGGACAGTGTAAAGACAACCCCTTGAAAAACCAACGTGGAATTGCCTTGGGGTCTTGACAAAGTGCTGATACCTGGTCCCTCCTCCCCACATTCTGAGTTAATTGGCCAAAGATGCAAACTTGGTTTTAGGATCTTTCGGGACTTTCCCAGGTGGCCCTCTGTGGACCCTGAGTGGGGAACCATTGTAGGCAGCCTTCCTTGGAAGTGCCTTTGAAGTGGGAACCATGAATGGTTCAGCAGGGAGGACAGTCTAGACCTCAGGAGGTATTTGAGAATCTGGACTAGGGACTGGACACCCATGCTACTCTGAACTCCACTGGACACAGAATCCCAGTCTTGGGACTTTTTCTTCCTCAACCTGTAATAAGACATGTTGAAGCATGTGTTCTATGGGGTCTTATCCCAATCCTAAGCTCACTTAGGAGCTAAACTAAGTGTCCCGAATAGAGCCAGTAATACTTGTAAACATACGTGTCACCCACTGACTCAGAAACCTTCAGTTTGATTCACACACATTTTTTGATGGAATGAACCAATGGATGAATGAATAAACACCTGCAACCTCCCTTCTTGGCCCTGGAAACTGAGTAAAAACCAAAGAGCCAGGTCCCCTGCTCTCATGTCTTTTGGAGGAGACATATCATAGAGTAGGCTAGCAGAGTTCACACACATGCACTCACTCTCACACTCACACACAGCATGCGGGTGTGCAGGAGGACAGCACCCCTTCACTCCACCCACTGTCTTTAGAGTTCAAAATAGGCCTTGGCCCTCACAGCTCCAGAGAATAAAAGCCAGAGCTGAGAAACAAGAAAGGCTAATTCCTAGCACTGGAGTCTCCACGGGCCCAGGCCTGGTGAATTAGGGGCTGCTTCATGAGCTTTCAAGCGTTTTCTGAGTGCACGTGCTATGCAAGGTTCTAGAAAGCTCTCCACCCACGCTTCCTCTGCCTTCTGCACTGGGATGAAAGGGCTGCCCTGCTCTTTCTGTCCATTTCTCTATACAGTTCCACCTCCTGCCGGGTCGCTAAAGGGCTTGGTTTGGGTTCTTCCGATCATTCCAATTCCTCAGCTAAGTGCTCTGCACGTTGTTCCAGGGCATAAACCCTTCCCCTTTGGATTTATGTTCACAACGAAACAAGCTCAATTTTAATTTCCTCGTAATCGCTAAATGATTGGAAGAACCACTCCTGCCCTCTGTCTCAAAGCCCTCTCTCCCCTGTCTGGGCTTCCTACCCAACAAGGGGCACAGGGAAATGCTTTGAAGATGAAAGTGAGCCCCGGCCAGGGTGTGTTTCTAGCCAGGTACATCCAGGGGCTGAGCTGGGAACCTCCTTAGAACCCCAGCAGCCCCAGGGCCCTGTGCTCCACTGGAAACATCCCAGCTGTTTCCCCGGCATTCTTTCCCCAAAGGGCCCGTTTCAGAGTGCTCAGAAGGCAAACTTCTCACAATGTTGGCCTAGATGGGGTGGGGCGGCAACCTGGCGGAGAGGCCTAACAGCACACTTCACAGCCTCCAGGGCACGGTCTATGTCCGCTCTTTCATTTGGCTGGCACAGGCAGATGCTGAGTCTACCTCAGCTGAGAACGGCTTCCCAGCCAAGGTCTCTGCATCTGGATGCACTCTTCTGCCCAAGCTCTCTGGGCTAACTCTAGCAAATCCCAGGCCTCCAGGCATGGCCAGATCCATGCCAAAGGAGCCAGGCGTTGGACCTGCCTAGCCCTGCCCAACCAAGGCTGGACTCTGCCTGAGACTCAGGCCTGCATTGCCTGGGCGGCCCCAAGGTAGAGGCAGCCCCAGACCCTGCCAGCAGCTCTGTCTAGTTGATTGATTGGCCACTTAGGCCATAAATGAGTCCCATCTACTGAGGGGATGACTCAGGTTGTCTCCCAAGGTTTCCAGGGGGTCCTGAGTCCTCTGGTGACCTCCATGATGTTTGTGGTTCGTTGCTTTGTGTTTATCTGTTATAGGTGCCACACACTCGCATGCAGGCAGAACCAGGCAGATTAGACGAGTATGCAAAACAGCCATTCTCTCCTGAAGCACATTGTCACTCAACTCTAACCAACTGTGGGCACTACAACCTTTGATTTTCCAAGAAAAGTCTTGGCCAGGCATGGTGGCTCAGGCTTGTAACACAGGGAGACCTCATCTCCACAAAAAATTTAAAAGTTAAGCAGGTGTGGTGGCACACAACTGTGGTCTAAGCTACTTGGGAGGCTGAGGCAGGAGGATCGCTTGAGTCCAGGAGTTGAAGGCTGCAGGGAACTATGATCGCACCACTGCACAACTGCCTGGGTGATAGAGTGAGACCCTGTCTCTAAAATAAAGAAAAGAATAAAAGAAAAGTATCATATCTATGAGATATCTGGGTGCAGTATCTTAATTTTTAAATATGGGTACCTATCTCAAAACTTTTCAAACACTGAAGGGTCACAGTGTTCTGTTTTACAGATGGGATCTGGAGCAGGCAGTTATTGTGAAATGTGCAGAAGAGAGCCCTTTGCCCACTCAAGGAAGCAGCCACAAACACTGGTAGCCTTCTGCGGGGAAACCTCTCACTATATTTTAAAGAAGTAAGATGTGGGCCCAAACAATGCATTTCTGGAAAGAAGAGTTTTGCTAGAAAAGGCATAATGAAATTAAAAAGCCGCAGTTCATCATTCCAACGGATTAATGAAATTATTGGAACTGCCATACAGTAAGCCAACTTCCCACTGACGTATGGCATAAGACATATATTCAGCTTTAAAATATCATTGATAACCTCTCCCAAGTCACTGTATCATCCATTTTTAGAAATATACGACCAGGTGGTTTAATTAGTTCACGGTACCTATTTTTACACGGTCATGTCTTTTATAATTCTGAGCCTCTACTTTGCTCTTGATATGTAAAAGGAACCCTCACTGTTCCAGTGAGTTATTCTAGAGCTATTTAGAGCAAGTTCCCACCAGCACCTCTCCAAAAATAACAGGTGGATTCATATTATTCTCTTTGGAAACCATTTTAAGGTTTAAGACGTGATTCATGCTTCTAATTTTTTTTTTTTTTGGTTTTATTTTTTTGCTAAATCTCCAAAAGTGCTTCACTTTTAAGTTGAGCAACTGGGTATTTTCCTGTATTTGCATCCTCAATTTGATATTTATTTAGTCCTTCTCCATGTCTTTACTTAGTTAACACCAGGAGAGATAAATATGGTGGTGTCTTTGCAGCAAAGCTTCAGTACATTAATATAAATTGTACACTAATTCCCCCAAAGCATATATATGTTGTAAACCTGAAGACTTTTCACACAGCTGCTTATTGCTAAACAGTGCCTTGTCCAGAAGGGGACAATCTGTGTCTCTAATTGCTGTCACTGAAGCCCAGATTCATTATGTGACTTTCCCATTAAAATGTGAGCATTAATTTGTATAATGAAATATCACCCACTGCAGTGTTCATTAGCCATGCCCTACTGTATACAGCACATTGTTAGCTACCTAGAAACTGTAGTTAATTTCACTAATGGATATTTCCCTACTTAGTGTTTGGTAGGAAATTTATACTGTAACATTACCTCTTCAACTTTTAAGGAAATTTAAATTCAATCAATTATTTTCAACAAAAGTTTAGGATGTCATTAAGGCAGGAAAAGCAAGGATTGCGAACCGAGGAGGAATAAACCGGGCTTTTAGCTCATCTTGGAAATAGAAAAATGATGGAATTTTAATTCAAAACAAAAAGAAAAAAAGACTTATCTTCTTTTGGAGATTTCTTTTTTTTTTAAATTTTTTCATCATTACTCAGGTGGCTGCTCCCCCACTAATGGCAACAACATGTGCTCTCCTTTTGGAAAAGGAAATGAGAAGAATACCCATTTTAACCGATTCCTTTTTGAAAATATGTGCAAGGTGCTTTTATATTTACTCAGTGTGTGAAAACAGCCTGGTTACCTTACATAGAAGCATCAAAGGTAAGAGACGTAGACACCAGCCATAAGGCACCTGGACGGGGCCGGCTGAAAGTTCCATTTCCACCCATGTTTATGTATCAGCCGCTGCTTGGGAAGCACTTTGAAGATGAAAGGTGGTTTCCACCGTAGCATGAGAAGTTTATCAACTCTGTCATGCTGGAAGTGATTCCACTCCCACCCACACCCACCCCGTTTCCATCCCAGGAGGTCAGAGCGCCTCCACATGCCACAGTGACCAAGCCTCACCACTCCCCTAACCTTGCTGTGCTAGTGGGGAAACCCAAGCACGTGGGGCCAAGGAAGCCTGGCCTGGGGCCAGTCGGAGGGGGGGATCAAGGAGGAGCCGGGGTGCACAGTACTTCCCTTTTAAATTCCCTGGAGGCTGCGCCAACACCACTTGTGAGTACAAGTCACTTCTTTCCTTCCTGTTGGGTATGGTGTGGACACACACTGTCAAAGAAATGTTGCATTAATTCCCTAAAACAAGCCAGAAATTCACTCAGAAAAGTAAAAAGTAGCAATACAGTGCAGCGGTGAGGAGAATGAGGTTCTGAATTAGGCAGATCTGATTATAGCTTTTAATCCAATGCTGGGCAACTCCGGGGGGGATAACTTCACGTCTCTGTCTCTGAGGCTCAGCGCCCTCCCCTGCAGCGGGGCAGGGGATGGAGCCTTGGTAGCTGAGGTGCTGTAGGGATGAAGGAGCGAGTTAATGCGCAGTGTCTAGCACAGTGCCTGCATGTGGGCGTGGACAGAACGTGGGAACTACCATCACTGTTACTGTGCCGTTACTCCATCCCCGCGGGCTGAGTTCTGTGTTCAGCCAGTTGCTGTCATGCTTTGTAGTCACAAGGCAAGATAATGCCCAGGTCTCCCTCCCTACACCCGACTGGGCGTGCAGTCCTTTGGGGGCTGCAAAGGAGAACTCCCTCCCTTCCACAACCCTCTTTGGTCCTATAGGAAAGGGACAAGAATACAGGTGACGGCCCAGCCAGCATCCAGGGGCTGTGCCGTGAAGACAGCAGCCAGGAGTTGGGGGGTGCCGGGCGTGCCCTTCAGCCCAGTGCTGAGCCCCTCGTGACCGCAGCCTGAGACCCCTGGGAAACCACCACTGACTTCCCTGTGCGGATCCATTCCGACAAAGAGGTTCCCGACTCAGGGCTGGAACATGCGGCACATCAAAACCAGATTAATAAACCACTCGCAGAACTCGAGAGGGGGAAGAAACTAATGAGATTTATTTTTAATTAGTCCCTGAACTTTCATGCCTCCAAGTTTTCACGAGTGAAGTTGCTTATTACATTTCTCTACAATGGTCATTCCTTGAGACAACAATCCCATCCTGAAAAACCCACACATGGGAGAGCCGCCCTAGGGAACCCAGCCAGGAGTCCCACAGCCATGCAGGAGGAGCTCAACCATCAGGGGGCCAAGCCTCCCCCAGCCTTTCAGGGATCTGTCAGCATCTGCCTGCTTCCTGTGCACGCAAAACAGATACATCAGACCCTCCAGAGTACCCCCAGGCACCTGGCTTTCCAAGGTAGGGCGCAGGGAGGGGACGTGGAGGGAAAGAATGGCATGTGCGCATGGAGACCAATCCTGAAATGATTTGTCAGCCTCTCAGGAGACTCTGGGGACATGCGCCCTCCCCGTTGCATGTTACAACTAGATATTTGCTGATATATCTCTGTGATGGTTAATTTTTGTGTCAATTTGACTGGGCGGCAGGGTGCCCAGATATTTGGTTAAGGATTCTTCTGAGTGTGTCCGTGGGGGTGTTTCTGGATGAGATGAACGTTTGAGTGGGTGGGTTGAGTAAAGAAGGTGGCCCTCTCCAATGTGGGTGCACCTTGTCCAATCCGTTGAAGGCGTGAATAGAACAAAAGGCTGAGTGAGGGGGAGTGCGCTTGCTCTGCCTGGCTGTCTTTCAGCTAGGACATTGGTCTCCTGCATTCCGGCTCAGGCTCAGACTGGAATTTACACCATCAGCTCTTCTGGGTCTCCAGCTCACCAATTACAGATTTTGGATCTTAGGACTTCTCAGCTTCCATAATCACTTGAGCCAATTTCTTATAAATCTCTTGTGTGTTTCTGTGTGTCTCTGTGTGTGTAGCATATCTCCTTCTTTTCTTTCTTTTTTTTTCTTTTCTTTCTTTTCTTTTCTTTCCTTTTATAGAGATGAGGTCTCACTACATGGCCCAGGCTGGTCCTGAACTCCTGGGCTCAAACAATCCTCCCACCCCGGCCTCCCAAAGTACTGGGATTACAGGTATGAGCCACTGTGCCTGGCCATACATACATTTCCTATCGGTGCTGTTTCTCTGGAGAACCCTGACTGATGCAATCTCCTTTCTGAGCCTGCAATAACTGGCTCTGAATTCGAATCACAGACACTGCTGTAGAAGAAAAATTGCCCATATCCAGTGATTGGACCCTAGTCTGCCCAGGGTAATGTTTCCATGAGGAGAGAAGTTCAGCCCTCTCTGGGTCAAGCAGCCATCAACGTCCACCCTGCCTGGAGCCAGAGTGAGGCAGCCTCCAGGATCTGATGGCCTTGGGGATTCCCGAGGTCCTGCAGGAGCCTCTCCTTGGTCCCCTGTGGACCTGGCTGAAGCTTAGGGTGCACCAGAAACATCCTAGTGACTCATAGGCTCTCCCGGGCTCCCAGATGTTCAGAGCAACCTGACTGGTGCATCTAGTCAGCACCTCTCCAATAAACAGGTGTAAGGAGAAGAGAAACAGTAATTGAGTTAATGCAGTGGGGAGAAAAAGGAGAGAGATTTTATCCACTGATGTTACATGATCGAGACTTCTAATAAAGATGCAGTCGGACAGAAAAAATACAGAGAAGGTGCCACCTCATATCCCAATTAAAAATATATTTATTACACGTTGAGTTTTAAAATGTGCTCCTACAGGTCCATTGTTTAAAAACTTCAAAAAGATGGCATTTTGGAGCACCTGTATTTTTGTTTCATAATGAGACTGCTGTCCTCTGGCCGTGTCATTTAGAAATACAAAAACTGTATGGTATTTGGAGCAAGGAGAGACACCGGGGCCAAAAGAGAAGGCAGTCAGGGCCTCTCACCAACTTGAGTCCCACATGAAATCACTTATTAACAAATACGTTGATTTTGATTTTTAATTACTTGTGTAATCTACACTTTTACATTGTCATAATAGATGTTTATTTGGGTGATTTATAACATGTAACACTTTCTGTTCTATTCAAATGCACAAGTGTAAGCATTTTCCAGCTTCTTTGTTCTTAGATAAAAAGGAAATTGATCTTTATCTGGTTACCATTCTGCCTGTTACACAAGGCAAATGCTGCTTCCGAGGGGTGGTGGAGGTGGTGTGATGTTTCCATGGCTTCTTTCATTTTCTCTCTGATTCTAGGAAGTTTCCAGAATGCCTCTGTCCATGGCCCTATCTTGTCTCTCTCAATGTCTCTAAAGACTATGCCGAGGTTTGTGAAGCAGTTCAGAAACTTTAGTCTTTCTCAAGCTTGAAAACTGCGAAGAGCAGTAACCATTTGCTCTCTCCCAGGTTCCCCAGAACTTCCGTCAGCCTTGGCCCTAAGTTGCCTGGAAATATTCTGTGGAGTGTCTACTCTTACGTCCAGGGAAGCTGTCGGGGCTTGGGGCGACACGGTTAGCGAAGCCCCTTGTTGAGAGGCACCGCCATTCCTCACTGACTCTTACACTCTGCAAGGCCGACCTCACCCATGGAGAGCCACCACCTGGCTGGGAAACGTGGTCCAGTGTTCTGTATCGACATGAAATACACAAGACAAGCCTGGCCTGGTTTCCACACTCCTGCAGACAGCTTAAGGGTGGGTGCCCTATGGACCACCGCCCGTATCCTGGCAGTCTGCTGGTCCCCGCCCCACCCAACCACCACCACAACCCTGGCTCCAATCTGGGGGGGAAAATGGACATTAGCATCATCTGAGAAAACCACGTCTGGGCTGACTGCCTTCGAGTCTGGTCACTTTCACCAGTTGACGCGGGAATGCCTGGGTCAGCAAATATTTTCTGAGTGCCTACATGGGTCAGGCTCTGTTCTAGGCTGGGGATGCAGCTGGATAAACAGACACAGCCTTTGCTCTCAAGGAGTTCACATTCTAGTGCATGGAGAGAAACAACAACGAAATACAAAGACATGGTGTGTCAGATGCTGTGAGCACTATGGAGAGGTGACACAGGGAAGGAAAGGGGTCTAGAAAGTCCTGGTGGGGTGGGGGTGCACCGCCACGTGGGTGGGCCTCATAGAGAAGAGGGCATCAGAGCCAGACCCTGAAGGGGAAGCAGCAAGCCATGCAAGTATCTGGCAGAGAAGTTCAAAGGGCAAAGACCCTGAGATCAGAATGCAAGGCCCCCTCCCTAAACTCCCAGGAAGAGGATCTTCCACTTTGTCTATGCCCAAGAAACCAGCGCTTGCAGCCTGACTGCCAGGCCGTGGTTTCTGATGGGTTCCTGTGTTCCCTGGGGAAGGGACCACTTTCCCTACAGCCCTTGACTCCTCCGTGCCACCTTGAACAATGCAGGGAAGACAGGAGGAGTCACTCACTTATTTGAGCATTTCTTCTGTCATTCAATCTTTCAAATAAATTCATCTGCCCCAACTGGGTGTAAGGTGCCCTTGCAGACCCTGGGGTTATAAAAATGAGAGCAATTCAAAAGATGGACAATATTGCCACCTGTGCAAATCTTAGACACTGCTTGGTGGGAGACAAATAAGTGATGAACCCCAACGGGGTTATTTCCGAAACTGTTAAGTTTATAAAGAAGATAATGCAGGGGATGTGAGGGCTGTTTTAGGTGGGGTAGTCAGGGTCAGCCTCTCTGATTAGATCCCAGTGAAGCTAAGTCTCCAGGGATCACCTGGAGGAAGATTCCAGGTGGAGGGCGGGGCAGAAACACAGGTCCTGCGGCTGGAACAGGCATTCTGCATTGGAGGAACGGGAGGAAGGCAGACGCTGTTTCAGAAAGGTGCCAGGGATGAAGAAGGGGGCAGGATGGGGCCAGGGGCAAGGCATGGGCAGGTGGCATGAGGCCATTTGGGAGAGTAGTGGGACCTGGAGGACCGTTTTAAAAGACACCTCTTTGGCCTGAGATGACTCCAAGGGAGGCATGCAGGATGAGCAAGGCTAGTGACTCAGCCCATGGCCGCCTGTGCCCATCTGTCCTCAGGCTTCCCTCAGTGTCAGGGGGTTTGTGGGGACCAGGTGAGGCTCCAGGTGAGGGGTTTCTTGTCTCCCCCAATGCGATGCCCACACGGCCCACATGCACTCAATATTCCTGTGCAACCCACAGCCTTATTGATTCCTTGGGAAATAAACCACAATTATTTTTGAAAATAGATGGCATATTTGTCTAGCCTCTGAAGCAGCTCATACTCCAATAGATAAAGTGTCAGGAGGAAAATCAAAGAAAATGGAAGTGTCCATATCTCCGATAGATTTTTTTTTATATTGGCAATGTGCAAGCAACAAGCAGAAAAGCTAAAAAGGACGATGACTGAGGGACACAGAGAACTCCCTGTTGCCAGCCAGTCCTCGGCCGGTATGATGCCGAGACATGAGAAACCGCCAAAGGGGTGCAGCAGCCACTTGCCCCCCTTTGCCTAAGAGCATCTCAATCTCTCCTTTGAGGAGACACAGGGAAGAGTCACTTTTCCTCCACGCCACATGGAGTGATGGAGATTGACTCCAGCTGCCCTGTCCCAGGTCTGGGCAAGCAACGCAGGCCGGCCTAAGCCTATTCTACCTGGCTGCTTGGGGAAGTGGCTTCACTCCCTTCTACACTTAGGAAGGTTTGAGCTGAGACCCCATCACTGACACCTGGGAGACTGGTTCATACAGGGGCATGGGGAGGGACCCCTTCAATACAGCAGAAGGAAACCATTAGCAAAATGCCCTAGAGGCTCAGACGTGACCCAGTTATCCCAGGCTGGGACCACCCGAGTCTACATTTACGAGTCGCTGCGTCATTTGCGAGGTGAATGTTAGTTAAGGGACGAACCAGGAAATGAGGGCTGCTTATGATCCACACAGTGGCGGCTAGACAGGCCCAGGGAGAACCTTCCAGACTTAGTGACCCACACAGTTGTGGACCTGGGCCAGAAAGCAGGCAGGACGGGGGCCTCCTCCACCTCTGGGCTGTGCCCCTGGATGCACTCAGACTTCTCACCTGTGTGTATCCTCAGGTGCACCTTAAGGTGATGGGATGTCCGGAAAGTTTTCCCACAGTACGGGCAGTCCTTCATGGCCGAGCCCAGGCTCCTGTCGCGAAGCAGCGCCGGTTGCTGGACGCCGGCGGATCTCCCAGCCTCCTCGCCAATGTCTGCAGCGAAGGAGAAACGTTCTCACATCACTTCAGCACATGTCAGGAGTTGTTCGCACCAAAACTGCTAACACCACACAAAGTTAAACATGTCAATACTACACCTGTCTATTTCATTCTTTAAATCTGACAGAATGCTGACAATTCATGTATTTTCTTGTTATTCTCTTAAATTATTTCATCTTTCCTATCATCATTTTAAGCAGCATATGGTACCTTTATATTGAACTGAATTAAACAAGAAAAGAAACAGCTGTGTCAGCAGCTGGTTTGATTTCTTCTTTTGCTTAGTTCCTATTAAATATTTTTTTTCAAAAGTTTAAAAATGTTGGTGTTTGTTGAATCTGATTAATTTATAATATGGACTCACTGTAGAGTTCACTATAAGACTGAAATCATATTTGCATTATAGCAAGCAACAAATTAAAAAAAAATGTGTGTCAGCTGAGTCCCTAAGACATGCAGACATATGGCTATTTTGGGACAGGAAAGAAAATTATCCAAAACTGATCATTTCTTCCTTGTAGAGTCTTGTATCCATCACTGGCTGGTGTAATCTCATGAAAGGGAGAAGAAAAAGTATGGAAATGTGATTCCACAATTAGCCCATGATAAACATATAGTGACATATTCAAAGTCATATGCAGAGACTCAGCTGCAAAACTCCCATAAACTTACAGCACTGCAGACACATCTTTTTGCAGTGACTTGAGAACTTCCTCTGTCAAGTATCGATACAAATTTTCCTTCCTGCTGTTATTTGTTACGTAACCCAAACCATTAGAAAACGGAATAAAATTTACATATGGCTGCCTTCTGCAAAGAAATTGTGGGACATAATAGTAAATAAAACTGGAAAAATGTCTAGTGGTTGAAGGATATGTTATTGCAACCCCCGAGGCCTGACATCACACTACCAAAGAGATGACAATTGGGAACTCAAGGAGGAGAAGCAAGAGAACCTTCTCTGGGCTCACTTTTCTTCCACAGTCGTGGACCTCCCCACAGAGCAGGAGTCTGAAGGCCTGGCCCAGAATCTAAGCTCCTGAGGATAGTGGGGTCCTCACCGTAGCTTCCAGCCCACCCTCTAGGCCTCACGGTAAATCCCACGAGGAGAACAAGGGAACATTCTGGGGTAATGAGATCTGCGAGTTCTGCAGAGATTAATAAATAAGATCTGTGCCTTCCAAGCAATGGAAAATGCAAACTCTTTTTACGTCTCAACGTCTGTTCCTGGTGTTCTCTGCTAACAGCCAAAAAAGGGACAGACTTGTAGACCATGAGAAAGATGAAGGCCAACACGTTCAATTCTTTTTATGTTTTTTTTTGAGACAGCATCTCATTTTGTCACCCAGGCTGGAGTGCAGTGGCACAGTCATAGCTCACTGCAACCTCAAACTCCTGGGCACAAGTGATCCTCCTGCTTCAGCTTCCCAAGTAGCTGGGATTACAGGTGCAGGCCACCATGCCTCGTTAAGTTTCTATTTTTTGTACAGACAGGGTCTTGCTTTGTTGCCCAGGCTGGTCTTGAACTCCTGGCCTCAAGCAATCTTTCCATCTCAGCCTCCCAAAGAGCTAGGATTATAGGCATGAGCCACTACACCAGGTCTCACACATTTAATTCTTATTTGAGTATTGACTCTAAGCAACTGTGGAAACTCTTGGCTTGGAGCATTCTCTCTGCAGTTGGATTGTGTACGACCGTATCATCACCTGGGCAAAGTTATTTATATTTGAAATCTCACTTCAATCTTATTCTCCCCAACTCTTCTAACCATCATTGGAGAGCTATTCAAAGGGTATAATTACCTATCTTTTTTTCTTATAATTTTGCACAAGTAGGAAGTTAGGCTCATCCACATCTAGAACTCAAAGTCACTCCACCAAGCCCTAGATTGTGGTTGTCCAAATAAATGTGGAAAGGCCCCCAAAGACGGCTGATTGATCAGGGCAAACAGGCACAAGAGAGTGTTGCAAAGTCACCATCAGACAAATGCTCTACATACAGTCACAGTGGCTCTATGTCCTGCAGGTTGAGTCTACCAGGAGCTGCTGCCAGAGGGAGTGATGACCAGATGTCATTTCCAGCCAACCACACCCTAGCTTTAGACAGCGGGAAGGCCATCTCCTTCTACCCCTCTCCCACTCCCACACACCCCAACCCTGAGCATGCTGCATTTGCCCTCCCGGCCTCCCTCAGCTTCCCTTTTGCTGGGATCATGAAGGTCAGTTTCAAACAATGATGAGCCTGATTAAAATTCTGCCCAAGTGCTCCTGGCAACATAGTCGAGATAGCCAATTTAAGTTAGGAGGCCAATCACTGTTGATTGGAATTATAAGCAGGACTTAGGTGTCCTGGATGTTGGCTTCAGGATGCAGGTAGGCAGGGGCAGGTTTCAGAAGTGTAATTCTTGGGCTGGGCACGGTGGCTCATGTCTGTAATTCCAACACTTTGGGAGGCTGAGACAGGTGGATCATTTGAGATCAGGAGTTCAAGACTAGCGTGGCCAACAGGGTGAAACCCCGTCCCTACTAAATACACAAAAGCTAGCCAGGTGGTCGTGGTGCGTGTCTGTAATCCCAGCTACTCGGGAGGCTGAAGCAGGAGAACTGCTTGAGCCTGGGAGGAGGAGGTTGTGGTGAGCTGAGATTGCACCACTATACTCCAGCCTGGGCAACAAACAAACAAAAAAAGTGTAATTTCTGCAGGGTCCCTTGTGGCATGATCTGGACCTTCTCCTAAAGCTTCTTCCAGAGGAGCCCGCCAGAGAGCAGTAGCAAGGAACCGCTATGGAATAAAGCTGCAGGAGAATGTCCTCGTGTTCTCACTTACAAGGGGGAACTAAGCACTGGGTACCCATGGACACAAAGGTGGGGACAATAGACACTGGAGGCCAGGTGTGGTGGTGCACACCTGTAATCCCAGCACTTTGGGACGCTGAGGTGGGCAGATCACTTGAGGTCAGGAGTTCCAGACCAGCCTGGGCAACATGGCAAAACCATGGCAAAACTAAAAATACAAAAATTAGCTGGGTGTGGTGGTGCATGCCTGTAGTCCCAGCTATTGGGGAGGCTGAGGCACAAGAATCACTTGAACCTGGGAGGTGAAGGCTGCAGTGAGCCGGGATCATGCCACTGCACTCCAGCCTGGGTGACACAGCAAGATCCTATCTCAAAAAATATATATGGACACTGGGGATGCCAAAGGCAGGGGAGGTAGGGAGGGGGGCAAGGTTGAAAAATTGCCTATTGACCACTGTGCTTACTACTTGCACAGCGAGATCATTAGAAGCTCAAACCTCAGCATCACGCAATATACTCGTGCCACACACCTGCACATGTACCCCCTGAATCTTCCAAAAAAAAAAAAAATCACAAAAAAAAAAGACACTGCAGGGGAAATGAGGGAGGGCATATTTCTCCTGGAGCTTTTGGGAAGGACTTGCCCAGGCCACAGTACAGATAAAAATAGCAATACGGCCGCTCTGCACTGTGAACACTTTGCAGAACATGAGGATGAGCCCTGCCTCATTATACATCACTCTAAGTGACGGCCTGTATCTGTTTTCCTTTTATCTTTCTATCTTGGATATGTGTGGCCCAATAAAAAGAATAAATTTGTAAGATAAACAGTTTTCTTTGCAGATTTAAGAGTCTAATTTTTACTTCACAAAGAAAAGGGTTTTTTTTTTTTTTTTTTTTTTTTTTTTTTTGGAGGGCCAGAAGGCCTATGGCGTTTACGCTTAGACTAATCCTTCTGGAAAATCATGCTGAGAGGAGATGAAGGGCAATTGTGGGTGGTCCCAGGAAGTGTCCAGAGAGGCTGAAAGCCAAGCGCAGTGAAGGCTGGGGGGCGAGTGCTGGTGGGACACCCGCAGGGCACTGTGTGTGAGCTGCAGCCTGTGCCAGGATGGGTGCTAGTGAGGATGTGTGTGCTGAACTCGGCCCAGCCCCAGCAAGAACCCAAGAGTGTCGTTCAGAGGGGAAGGTGCGGCTGCTCTCAAATTCCTTCTCTACCCCAAGTATAAAAGCACTGGCATCTGCCCCTCTGCAAACTGCAGGACGGAGTCCCATCGCTTTGCCTGGCACCCCATACCGTCAGGTGGAGAAAGCAGTCACTGGTTTATGTTGCAGACAGACCAGCCCTTCCCCAGCCACTCCAGGAAGCAGGCAGTAGAAAGACAGAGGTATTGCCTGGGCATGGTGGCTCACATCTGTAATCCCAGCAATTTTGGAGGCCAAGGCCGGTGGATTA
This sequence comes from Theropithecus gelada, assembly GCF_003255815.1. Lineage (NCBI taxonomy): Eukaryota > Metazoa > Chordata > Mammalia > Primates > Cercopithecidae > Theropithecus > Theropithecus gelada. The sequence goes on from NC_037687.1 coordinate 49,434,993, forward strand.
TCTGAGGTCAGGAGTTTGAGACCAGCCTGGCCAACATGGTAAAACGCCATTTCTACTAAAAATACAAAAATTAGCCAGGCGTGGTGGTGCGCGCCTGTAATCCCAGGTACTCAGGAGGCTGAGGCAGAAGAATCGCTTGAACCTGGGAGGCAGAGGATGAAGTGAGCCGAGATCATACTGCTGCACTCCAGCCTGGGGGACAAGAGCAAAACTCCATCTCAAAAACAAAAACAAAAACAAAAAACAAAAAAGAGAGAGAGGTATTACAAATATTGCATCTGTGATCCTTTGTTAAACCTTTCATGCATTGGTTTGAGATTTATTTTTTTTTTAATTTTCTTTTCCTTCCCTCCTATCCGACACTTTCTCTAATGTGCTGGGTAGACTGAAGGCAGACATGTGGACAGAGGTCAGCCTCAACTCTGCCATCTGTTCCTCCCTGCTCATCTGTGAAAGGACAGACCCCTGCCAGCTCCTAGAGACTGAGATGTCCCTAGAGGGGACCTTTGGCTGCAGGCGGGGAGGCCCTCTCTTTCCTAACGCACCCTCAGCCTGGGTGTGCTCTGGGCTCCCACGTGATGGAGAAACAGCTGAGAAACAGCTCCTGTGACCCCTGTTTATTTTCTTGACCCCACTGAATAATATGGGATTATTTCTTCAGAAGTGGGTGCCTTGCATGGGTACAACAAATAATATTCCAGACAGACACAGGCCATATTTGCAACCCTCCTAGACTGTAGCCAAGAGCAAATGCGTTGAAATAGGCATCAAAAGCTCTGCCAGCTTTCTCCTCTGCCCATGCCTACAAGCTGAAAGTGACTTGCTAAAGAAAAAGGAGGTGGATCCAAGTTTTTTAAAGGTATGTTACCAGGCACAAGGAGACATCACGCAACAGACCTTCCTAATTTTGTCTTCTCAAGGTCAGCAATGTTGTCTACATGCCCATTTGCTTGTTCTTATCCTCCGAGTCTACGGCAAGGTTGGCCTCGATCAAGGTGACATGAAGATGCATGCTTTCCCTAAGTATTCAGAGGAGGGGGTGTGGGCTGAAGGAGTTGGGGAGATCAAAATGGCCAGGGATCATTTTTGAATCCTCATCATCCACTGGACCACAAAGTGGCAGTACCAGTTAGACAAAGAAACAGATGCTTAGAAAGACAAACAACTTCTCAAAAGTTAAAGCCCCAATACTTAGAAAACACTGTCACCAGCTGTCTGAAACTGCCCCTGAGGTTGGCTATCTTGCTGTATACAAACATGATTTGAATGGATGGGTGCCTCAACACAGACTTAACCTTATTTATGTATAATATCTTTGGGATATTAAAACTTTTTTATAAAATGATTTTGTACTTGAAGGGCAGATATCCCCCTAGATTCTCTCTAAACACTGAACTTCTTTGTATAATAAAACAGCCTTGTTTTCCAAAAATGCTGACTCAGGCGTTAGGAGGCAGAATCTTTTCCTCCCAGGTCCCTAATATCCAACTGTTCCAAGCAAGTCCCTTCACCCCTCCCCTCGCCCTTGGTGCCCAACTGACCCTCAAGGACTAGACCTCTGGGTCCCGCCATGCTGAAAGAGTTCCAAGCCTATCCCAGGCTGTCTCTGCCCACTGCCTTTTTTTTCTTTTTTTTTTTACCTCTCATTCTCCCCGCTGACCTCACCCTACAGCCAAAGAAGATACGACGTTGGGTCTTAAAGAGGCAAGAAGAAATGACTGTAAAAAGGACAGCAAATGGTTGCTAACTAGTCCCTGGACCCCTACATATCCCAACTTCTCTTACACTAAGCTGACGACAGGTGGTCAGTTTTGGCTAACAGATGAAGGAAATGAAGAAAGAGTGTGCCTGCACCTCCTCTGCCCCTCCTTCTGGGCCACAGTGACCTTGCAATGGAAGGATTGAGGCAACAGAATCACAAAATAGAGGGCACCTGGGTCACTGAGTCACCAGATGAATGACAGCCGACCCACATCACACTTTGTATGAATGAGAAATAAATCTTGGTTATATTAAGCCATGGAGATTTTGGGGGTAGCCATTATGAGAAAAGGTCAGAAATTGACTAAGAAGAGTCAATCTTCTACTGGTGAAGTCTTCCAGGTTTATATCCAGTCTTCCAGGGAGTCCAATTAACTCACAGAATGAGAGGGAGAAGCCAGAGATAGAGACCAAAACAGGCAGAGTGAGAGGACAAAGAGAAAGGAAAAAGTGGCTTCTTCTTATATTGCACATGGATTCTTGGTTCTCACTTCATCCCAACTCGCTGGCAGTCTTACCCTTCAGATGCCCAGAAGTACATTTTAGAAAGACTTCCATTAAAAAAAAAAATTATAACGATGATGCTGTTGGCAATGATGGTGGTGATGGTGAGGTCTAAGCCATGACTGGAGAGTTACCCCAGCAACCACGCATGGGTAAGGTGACTAACTCTGTGAACAACTTGGCGCTTACTACGTTTATGGCATAAAATGCCATGATATTTTAATTTCTATGGAGCTTCTAGTATAACAGTAAATACATTTTCCCAGATGAGTTGTCAGTTAACTCTGCAAGTGTACCTTGTGCAAAGAACGTCTCAAAATCGCAGTTCTCACTTCATTAATGAAGGAAAAAAAAACATTTGTGGAGTCTAAGGGTTGAAGAAGCAGTTCAGTGGGACAACAACAACAAAAAGTCACACCTTTCTTAACATCCTTGCCCACGTGTACCAGGGCTTGAAGATCTTTTCAGGAGCAAGACAATACCAACACCTTGGGGAACGTCCAAAGGAATGTATGGCTACTCATAAAAGCTTACCACTTCCCTTATTTTGAAAACTTCAATAGACTCAAATAAAGCAATCATGGCTGGCCCTTCAATTTTTAAAATTATTTTAAATTAATGGTGTGCGTGAAAATCGTAACATTACTGTAAACAATTCTGCCTAACTCTTGGAAGACATAACGCATGCCTCGGGTCAGTATCAATTTGGTGTCTCTGGTTGCATCAGAGTCCTCAACTTTATGATGGCCAAATATAGTCATGTTAAACAGTTAAGTATTCTTATGGATTGGTGAACGTATTTGTTTAAATAAAGAGCTATTTTAGAAAACAATGTCCACTTGTGAGGAGGCAAAAGGCAGCTTGCTCTTGGGTTATTGCGCACGGGGTCGGGATTGGACCTCACTGGCGAGCCCTGGGACACGTGAGACAGAGAGGTGGCATGTTTTCCATGTTGCCATGTCTCACCCTCTACCCAAACTCAAAACTGGGCAGAGCTCCATTTGCTGGTGGCAAGAGAGGATTTCTGGAACTGGGGGAATCAGGTCGTCAAAAGGCGAATTTCTTAAAAAACAAAACAAAACAAAACAAAACTGGGAGGCTCAGTATGGTGGCTCATACCTGTAATCCTAGCACTTTAGGAGGCTGAGGCAGGCAGATCACAAGGTCAGGAGTTCGAGACCAGCCTGGCCAATATGGTGAAACCCCGTCTCTACTAAAAATACAAAAATTAGCTGGGTGTGGTGGCGGGCGCCTGTAGTCCCAGCTACTCTGGAGGCTGAGGTAGGAGAATAGCTTGAACCCAGCAGGCAGAGTTTGCAGTGAGCCGAGTTCACACCACTGCCCTCCAGCCTGGGTGACAGAGTGAGAATCCGTCTCAAAAAAAGAAAAAGGGAAATATATAAGACACTAGGATTTCAAATACCTTCTCTAAGGCAACATTTTGATGAGTTAAGTGAAAATGAATCAGAAACACATGGATTACATTTTCCTTAAAATATACCAAGGCTTCAAGATCAAGAACTGTGGGCCAAATGTGTTTCTGGTTTTCTCAAGCCCTGAGCCCGTTCTTAATTTCAGTGGAGTCTGTGAAACTCCCTGCTGGGGACTGGGCCACCCATGGGGTCTCTGCCCTCTGGCACCATGTGATGCTGCTGTGACAACATCCCCTGTCATCCGCAGACCGCCACATCTTGCCAAGGCTCCAAGGGGTGGCTATGGGCTGGCCGTGGGCAGGTGCTCTCAGTCCCCAGGCTAGAGACTGCAACCCTGGATGCAGCAGGCAGGGTTTGATTCACAGAATCGACCTGGGACAAGCCATCAGGTGTGACATGTCTCTCCGGGCTCTGCACACCTGTCTCTTCTCTCTGGGACAGGGACAGTGGGCTGGAGCCCACCCCAGAGACCATTAGTGTGGATCAGTGCTGAGCAGGGTCACCTAAGAACCTGGCCTTGGTGAGAAGACCCAGGTAGGAGAATGAGTCTGAAAGATTCAGGCCAGGCTGCTGCTGTCTCCTGGGAACAGTCTCTGGTTGTGGGCAGGGCAGGGACCAGCTACTCATTTCATTGCTTTTTAGAATAACCTCCAGCTCTGTCTCAAGATGTCCAGGTGGCCTCCCTACTGCTCTAACCTCATCCCAACCCCCCAACTGCACTCCAGCCCTCACCTTTCTGTTCTCCTCCAAGGCTGGTTCCCAAATTTCTGTTCTCCTCCGAGGCTAGGTCCCTTCTCCAGTAAGGCTTTGCTCCTGCTTCCCCTCCCCCTGGAATTCTTTTTCCCTAGAATTCTCTTCAGAGTTTTATGTAAAAGTCACCTCTCTGAGAGAGATTGTCTCTGATAGCACTGTTGGAAGGAATCTCCCAACCCCCAGTTCTCAGCCCATGTCACAGTCCACGTCGCCCTTTGCAGACAGTTAGCTGACCTGTGTATTAAACTGCTCACTGCCTGTCCCCTTCCTAGAATACCAGCTCCAGGAGAACAGGGACCAGGCACTATGGCTTCCCGTGACATCTCCAGGATGAAGGAGGTCCTCAGCTCATAGCAGGTGCTTTATAAATACGTTTTTCAATAAATAAAAGCACCAGGGAAGGCAAGCAAGTTGGAATTCAGATATTAAGACCAGTTCTTGACTGTGAGAGGAAAGCTATTTGAGCAGCTGGAGGGGAGAAATAGTCCAGGGCACCGTCAAAACATCGGAAGTGCTCCAGAGTGCTCAGCGCATGCAGGGGCTGGAGCTGGATGACTGCAGTGTGGGGAGACCTGGGGATGTTTAGAGAGGCTTCCTGGAGGAAGGGGCCTCAGGGTGTCACCCAGTTCTCCCTCCATCCAGGTGGAAGGAACCACAAACACACAATTATAATCAGCAAGGCCACAAGTGAGCTCCTTAGAAAACAAAAGTGTGAGGCCCCTTTCCCCGTTTCATTTACTCAATTCCTGGTTAAAAATGAAGATCTGACTATCATAAGGAGAAACGACTTCACATAAGCATAAAGCGATAGTCACCCATAGAAGAGCATAGTGAAACAGATATTTTTAATGTAATCTATGATCCAGTTACTATTATAATTATAATAAAATGTGTTATGCCTTTGTTTTTTTTAATTTAAATTAAGTACTCCTTTCTTTAAACAAAAAATGAAGAAAATTATAGTATAAGCCTCTACTTTCAGTAAAGCATAAATTCCCAAAAGATGTCTATGTAATTTATTTTCTCAAGAAAGAAAAAAAAACACTATAGCTTTTAAGATCCTCTTAAGATAATTTACAGCCCCTCCTGTTTGGGTGGGGGCGGGGGAGGGGAGAAGATGGAAGATCTGACTCCAGGAATTCTCACCTAACTGACACCAGGAACAAGCTGGACCAATCTTTTTTAAAATGCATTTGGTCAGTCGCTATAACTTGTGGAGTTGAGTTTTCTCCTGGGAATTGAGCACATTGAAAGGAGAAGGGATGATTTGGAGATAACGCCTCCCCTAGAGACGTGTCTTGCCATATTCTCTTTTAAACAAAGAAGACATCTTGAGCACCTTGCAATATCTTTCATTTAATAGTTGGCAGAAGGCAAGTCCCTGATGAACGCTGGCCTGTGTCTTTCTCTTTAACCAGCCAAGTGATCCAAGCTTTTAATATAGCCGTTCCAATTATTGTAAAAGTCATCTAGTACCTTATAACCACAAATATTGACAGTTTATTGCACAACACATTCCTGACATTTGAAGGTCACACCATACATAATACATACTCTTTTATAAAAGTGTCTGCAACAAAGAGATACATGATAAACAATTACCTCTCCCAGCCTGTACGCATGTACAGTTTGGGGCTGACTTGAGGTTGCACGAGAGACACACACACCATTTTAAATAATCTATTAGGGCGGCATGGAGGCACTTGTGATGGATAATTATGAAATGGCTTGTGTGCATGCCGCCGTCGGATTGGCTGGCCAGGGCATGGGGCGGGGGCAGTGCCCCTCAGTGGAGTGCATGTCACAATGCCTCTGTACCACGGAGAACACAGCCTCACTTCACAACCAAATTTTGCCCCAAAGCCACTAAGCGTAACAGACTCACAAATACGTTCTTGTTTCTCATATTGAAAGAAACTTTAAAAATCCACCAGGCCCAGTTGGGATGCCTCCTTAGCCTACAGTGGTCCCTCAGAGAGGCATTGACCACACCTGTGGTCACACAGCCACATCACCTCTCCCTGGGGCTGTGGCATCCAGAGACCCTTGGCACTCCAGCCCTGACTTCAGCCCAGCACAAGGGAAGGGTGCCTGACTGCCAGGTGCAGGCATTAAAAAAAAAAAAAAAAAAAGATCAGAGTCTGAAAAGAGTTCCACAAATCTCCGCTGAAACTGAGAGTACCCAGGAATCTCTGGAGGAAGCATTCTGAGAGGGAAGCCACTGTCACTGTCCCTATCTCCAAAGGCTTCTCCATCTTGTCCCCACTTGTCCTTCCAGAGCTAAATCTGACAGACAGGTTCAGAAGACAGAGTAAGCGGAGAGGTTTTGCAGTCCAAAAGCCTTCAGGTCAAAACCAAGTTCCCCAGGTCTTAGGCATGTAATCCTGGGCAAATTACATAACCTCTCTGAGGCTTGGTTTCCTTATCTGCAAAACAGGAATAGTCACAGGAATTCATGTCTTAAAGGACTGTAGAGACTAAGATATATAAATCACTTAGCATGGTGCCTGGCGGAGGTTATGCTCCAATTAATAGTGGCTTTCAACATGAATATTGCCAGAGCAACGTGTCATATGTAAAGATGGTATGGGGAAGGGGCAGACCTGTGGTTTTAGCTCCAGGACTAGCCTCCTGGGTAGCAGCTTTCAGTGTTCGTGTCCCTGGTTGTCCCCCCCTCCCCCTACCTCCAACCCCAAGCCAGCTCCAAGCTATGGAATCAGACACATACAAAGTGGCAGCATGAGGGGACATGTTCCTTCCCTGAAAAGTCCAGGTTGGGGCAGCTCCTCCAAAGCTCTAAAATCCCAGGCAATCCTCCCAAGTTAACAGTTAAAAACAATTCAGGCTGCAACTGAGCTTCGCATAGATGACAATCTTTAATCACAGATGAAGCGGCAGGTCGTTAGAATCTGCACCAAACTCCCTTCCAGATGATACTAATGGCTGCAGTTTAAAATATATATACATATGTGCATGTATAAACACACACATATATATTTAGAACCATATTAAAATAAATAATCAACAAATCCTTAAGATAATCAAAAGCCCCTCCAAGAATAATTGTATTTGGATTTCCAGAACGAACATCTCAAAATTTAAGACAGGGGACCAAAATGATTTCTACAAGGATGACGTGTTTATGAGCACTAAATCCCAGGAAAGGGGGCTTCCTTAGAAAGAACACGTTTTTGCATCTGAAAAGCATGCCGATTAGGATGTGTGTGTTCCTTTAAGAAGCTATTCTGTTTTAGAGGGTCGCATGTAGGATAGGGCTCCACGTGATCAGGAGGTTGCTATGGTAAATATGCATTTTTTATTGAAGAGTAAACAGTGGCAGAAAACAAGTGTCAATTGCCAGCTCTGAAGTTACTGCCATTTTTGAGCTGCACTGACTTATCTAGCCCTTGTCGTTTGAGAACATATCAGATGAACACAATCCTTGGATCAATTTAAAAAATTTTTTTGAATAAAGGCTGAACCCTTCAATATCTTGTAGTCATAAATACTTCAGTTGAGATGAAAATTAGCTATACATATAATATATATATTTCCAGTTCTGCCGATCAGGCACAGGCACATGGATCTTTCTGGAGACCTGTTCCCAGCTGGTGGAATTCCAAAGGACAAAACCTTCAGCCTTGGCTCAGGCCACAGGGCAGAGGAGCCAAGGAGACAGCTGAGGCCACTCCACTGTCCATTGTCTTGGTACCTGCAGACCAACGGAATCCCTGGGCGCTGCCCTGCGAATGGCCCTCCCGGTCCAGTGTTCGTGTCCCTGGCAGGTGTCCCAGGCTGCTTGAAGGGCAGTGTACTTTACCCAATGCAACTGTGACACTTTTAGCTAAGTTTTCACTTTATTTCCCCTTGTAGAGACTGAGAGGAGTGTGAATTTATTCTTGGTAGGTCCTGAGAGGCAACTTTGTTTTCCTCTGATGTATCCACATGGGTGACCTTTCTTGATTATAAGTCAGGCCACGTCACTCCCAGTTATCACCACGGTTAGCGCCTGGTCCCATCTCAAGTGGCCCCCAACTGGCTTCTCTGCCTAGATACAGAGCTTGAATTTTGTTCTTCTTTGACACCAGCGTTCCTTCTAGCCTGTGAAGTGCAAAGGACAAGGGCTGAGGTTCCTCCTCCTCCATACCTTGCGCGTGACTGGTGTCCAGCCAATATTCACCCCAAATGGGGTGAATAAATGAATGCATGAATAAATGAACTGACCTAGCTCCAGGACTAGCCTCCTGGGTAGCAGCTTCCAGGAGGAAGGTCAAGTTTGCTTGTCCTTCTTGTGATCACAGACGAAAGTGTCAAGTCTGGCAAATTCTCTGTGGGAACTTCCCGAAGTCTGGGAATCCCATAGACTAGTCCAAAGAAATTCGGACCAGAGACAAGGATCCCAAGATGAGTGTGTCTTCCAACAAGCCCCCCGGAAGAAGCAGGAAGAATAGCAGCCTCTGCTTTTTGGGGAAGGGGAGCAGCAGGTAGCTGAGCAAAGTGTCCCCACAGCCCCCAGACATGTGCAGAGATGGCCCAATCCTCCTCAACACAGGGAGACACACAGGTCACTTTTAATGCTGCCTGAACAGGCTTGCCTGGGCATTCGAGCACCTCAAAACACCAAGGGACTCCAAGAGCCAAGTCTGAGTCTAAACTCTGCTAGCACTGGCTCTGTGGTCCTGAGCAAAGCGCCAAAGCTTCATGAGCTTTCATTTCCTTGTTGGTAAAGTTGGATCACTGGAGAATGGCGCCTGTCACAGAGGGTCTGAGTGCTTCATGAGACAGTGGGCTTCCAAAGCTGCATGCACTTTAAACCCTGCATGGCAGAACGGGAAAGCCACTGGCCTGGCAATGGCTGACTCTGGGCTCCATCCGGTGTGGCCACTTCTGAGTTGTGTGTTTGTAAATGCCTCCTACCTTTGCCCAGCCTCCAAACACTGCCTATGACATGGGAATAAGGCCTGCTACTGTGCAATCTCAAACGAGATCCTGTGGACAAAAGGTCATCCAGCAGAGTCCCAATTGGTAGCCTCCCAACCCCACCATCTACAAGGTCTAAAATATAAAAAAGGTAAACCAGCATAAAACAGCAAACCAGCAGGTGGTGATCCATGTCATGGAGTTACCACAGGATCCCCCAAAATGGTCAGCCCCTCCCCCTGTACGATCAAGAAGGTTTCCTAGTGCCAAGCACCACTCAGCCCTGAGTAGGAACTCCATGTGGACATAACACATCTTCACTTGCTCCCACATTGCCTAACCCAGAAATTAGAGCCTAGTTGGCACTATCCTCCAAACATCCCTTTGAGGGCAGTAGGTGAAGGAGCGGGGAGGATGAGGACCTGGGGGTATGTGGGCACTGGGATGACAGGAAGAAAGAAGCAGGCAGCAGAGAGAAGCTCAGGCCTCAGCATCCCATTGGTCTCTCAACATCTCCAAAGAGTGCCCCATTCATCCACAACTACACAGGTCCCAGGGCCCTTCAGTCTTACACGCTGGGGGTTTGCACCCAGGAGACCCCCTGGCTGGCTCATGCCCTGATATTGAAAAAGAACTTCAGAGCTTCAGGAACTTGGGACTGCAGTGTGATTTGAGAAATGTTTCCTCTCATCCCGAAATGCCCTAAAAATCCCAGAGCTGGCCCTACTGGCCCACTGGGCCAGAAATTTCTCTCTCTGTCAGACCTCAGAATCTCAACATACTATTCCCTGTTCCTGAAATGTAAGCCCCAAACACCAGCCCCAGGCCCACTACCTGCATCTTGCCTGGTTAATCCCACTCATGCTTGAGGGTTCAGCTCCAATGTCATTTGCTCTCACCTTCCAGACTAAGTCAGGTCTGCCCAATCACCCCAGAATTTAACCTTCAGAACATTTCTCAGAGTTTGCACTGAGTGTATATGTGTGATTAATATCTGTCTCTGCCACTAAACTGCCACCTCTTTGAAGGCTGGGATGGGGTCTGTTTTTCTCACTCTTGTGTCCCTAGAGCCTCCTGGCAGAGTGTGTTCAATAAATACTGGTGACTGACCGAATGAATGAATGAATGAACGAATGAATGAATGGTGTTGGGGAGGGCTGGGCAACCTTCCATGATCATGCAATCTAAGGAGTCTGTCTTTTCTTTTTAAGTGCATAACTAGCCACCTTTGACCTGCCCTTCCAGGGTGCGGGGCCCGGCAGTGGGTCCAGGTGGCCTGTGTCTGTGAGTGGACAGGTTGCCGCAGGCTCTCTCCAGGAAGGAAGGCTGGATGTGGGGAATCTGGTGTCTGGTAGCCCAGGGCTCCATTCCCTTGTCCTCCATCAGTCCATCCCCCTCCTCCTGTGGCTGCAGACTGCAGCTCCTCCAGGCTTTCCTTGAAAGAGTGCAGGGCTCCCACTGCCAGAGCACGACCCCGTGGAGGGCAAGGAGAAGTCCGCTTGGTCTTCCCAGCCTCACCTGCCCCAAGGTGCTGTGCAAAGCTTCCAATCCCTCCTGCCACAGGGCCCTTCCCTGTCCACACGTGCCCCGGCCAGGGCTCAACATCCACTCAGAAATTCAATTCTATTCTGCAGCAAGGCTGGTGGCTCTTGGGAGCCCCAACCCAGAGTTGGGCTGGGGGAGGCAGGTGGTATGATTTGGGCCAATAGAACCTTGGGATGCGGTAGGCTGGGCAGGTGTTGGCCTTGAACCGTTGCTGGTGGAGACAGCAGAGTCCAAGCCTCGGGGCGGCACATCAGGCCATTCGTTCTGCCTGGGTACTTCTGCTGAGTCTCTGGGCCTGAGGAGAAAGTCCGCCCAGACATATGTTCTTGGGGGTGTCCCGCCACACGGATGCTCTGCGCGCACCACCAGAACAAGGAAGCAAACTTGGCTTTCCCATCTGGGTGCTGATCCCGGGATGTTCCATTCCCTTAGCCTGCAATCCAGGCTCTCCCATAGCTCCCCTATCTCTGCACCCCCGTCCCTCTGCCCTGGTTCACCCCTTTCTGGGCATCACCCAACACTGAATACCAAGGCTCACTTCCATGGCAAATCTGTGGTCTGTCTGGTTTACGGTGGCACCCCCAACCTTTAGCTAGGTGCCCAGCACATAGTAGGTGCTTATTAGGCACTTATTGAATAAAAGGTGATATCACATTGCTCAGTTCGATACCAGTGACTTTTCTTTTCATATGGAAAATCACTTTCTCCATTCCCCCAGAAGCCCTTCTGTACTAATATTCAAAGCGGTGCTGCGTACACAGCGCACATCATCCTGGGATGCTAATTTCTATCCTATAATCGAGAGAGACAACTAAATGTTACAAGGTTATTCAAAACTCCTGCCCCTTATCCCCTGACTTCTCCTTCGGGGAAAATTGCACAGGAATACATTTCCTCATCTACGTGTTAGAGCACGGTTATAATCCACCTATCATGATTGCAATTTGGGGAATCAAAACGGAGATCCAACCCAGCACTGTGATCTACATTTTAGCCACATATATTATAATAAATTAAGTCAAAGAAGGAGTTTTGCATTAACTCTCGCTCTATTCCTTTAATACCCTATAAGAATACTGAAGCCACCTTTCGTAAGTGCTTGGCCCTTCCTGCCAGCTGCCCAGGGCTGCCAGGTTGCTGCTGCCCCTTCGCCTGCAATAGGAGGTGACAGGGCCAGCTGCGGGGTGATGGCTGGACTGTGCTTGGAGCATTGACTGGATCAGGCTTCTGCACCCTGGGTTCAAAGCCACAGAGAGGCTGCTCTGTTCACTGGCATGCAGAAGTTTCTGGAAAGAAGGAGATAGTTCAGGCAGCAGGCTAATGGGAGGTACTAGACTGACCTCTGTAGATAACTCAGTGGACCTGGCAAAGGAGGGGGTAGGGACACGCTGTGCCCACCATGTTAATGACCTCGCCCAAGTCCTTTCCTATTTTGGGGCTTCCGTTTGCACTCCCAAATCATGGGATGGGAGCAGAAGACTCTAACTGAGATGGCAAAGGTTCAATCACACAGAGTTTTCATGTGCTAAATTTTTTTTGTTGTTGTATGCATGTATGTATTTATTATTTTTTTGAGACAGGACCTTGCTCTGTTGCCCAGGCTGGAGTGCAGTGGTGTGATCATGGCTCATTGCAGCCTCGATTTCCTGGGCTCCAATGATCCTCCCATCTCAGCCTCCCAAGTAGCTGGGACTCCAGGTGTGCACCGCCACCCCCAGCTAATTTCGTAAATTTTTTGTAGAGACAGGATTTCACTACGTCACCCGGGCTATAAGTTTGTTTTTAACATTTACAAATCTGGGACATTTCACTCACACACAGACAGCATTTCCAGCTTCTCCTGAGAAACTGTGTTATCTCCCAACGCTGAGCCAATGGGCCCAAGGAGCAAGGGCTGATGGGCTGGGCAGTGGCTGCGTCCTCCCCACGGGGCCCCTTCCCCACCCTCACTACCTGGCTGGCCCCTACCCCGCAGGCATCTCTCTGAATTTGCCATCTCAGCCAAGATGATCCTGGGCGCCCTTTCCACCTCTAAAAACGGCCTTAATAACCTCAGTTAGGCAAATAAAGCAGAAGCTTCCAGACTAATTCTCATAATTATGATGGGTCTATTATTTCAAAGCCAGTGATGATTGTGGGGTCAGGTACTCAGAGGAAGAGGGAGAGAAACAGACTTTCAAGTGATAGCAAATACCCTTTGATTTTTCGCTATCATACCAAATTGCATCCAGAAATGCTGAAACGTGTGCTCGGAATCTGAGTCAGATTTCAAAAAGGCCCCAGGAGGAAGGGCAGTGATCAGAGGAAAAGATGGATCAACCAGAGAACCAGGTGATGTAAAGATCACGTCCCAAGACTCGGTGGCTGGGCCTGAGCCAAGGGGACAGTGACACATTTCTTCACTGCTACACCGGCCTTGGGATCTGTCACCACACCTGGCCTTCCCCTATCTTCTCCAAGCTTAGAAGGCCCCACCTTCTCCTCCCTGCCTTCCAAGCGTTTCCCATCACCACTTCGCTTCCATTGCCGCCGTGAAGCCTCACCTGGCCTCCCGGCACGCTCCGCCTCTAAACCTTTTCGGAACATTTCTATACAATGACACGCTGCTTTGGAATGCTCACTAAGTTGTATCATGTGTTTTGATTCCAGCCTACTTACCAAGAGTACCCCATGGGTTTGCCTGTCTCATAATCATCGACAGAGCCGAGCGAAGGGCTGGCCCACAGAGTCACTCAAAGAACACATGTGGGTTGACCTTTCCGTGGTGAAAGGCGCCATTAACATCTCCTCCAGGGCTTTCTTCGTAGGGCTTCTTCAAGGAGAAAGAAAGATCCGACCAAGTGATGGAAAACACTTTACACTTTCTGGCCTCATTGTCTCACTTAAGTTCATGTCCCTAGAGTTGGCCTGAACATTGTCCTCTTCCTGTAGCCCCTGAGTTCATTCATTCAGCCAGCAAATATCCAGGTTCAGCGCCGTGGAGACACACACCAGGCCGGCTGGTCCATGCAGGGAGAGGCTGCCCAGGAGGATGGAGGATGGCAAAGGAGGCACCTGGGTCCTTCCTGGCTGATGTTTGCATCTTGTGGTGAGGTACCTAGTTCTTTCTATGGTTCTCATTTGTCTTAGAGCAATTAGACCACAGCAAACATGTCCACCCACTTATCCTTTCTGCCCTTGTCTCTCTGTGGATAAATCTCTGGGCCGATGTAGGATCCACAACTGAGCACTGGGCATTCTTTTTTCTTTTCTTTCTTTCTTTTTTTTTTTTTTTTTTTTGAGGTGGAGTCTCACTCTGTCGCCCAGGCTGGAGTATAGTGGCATGAACTCAGCTCACTGCAACCTCCGCCTCCCAGGTTCAAGCAATTCTCCTGCTTCAGCCTCCTGAGTAGCAGGGATTACAGGCACCTGCCACCACACCCTGCTAATTTTTGCATTTTTAGTAGAGATGGGGTTTCACCATGTTGGCCAGGCTAGTCTCAAACTCCTGACCTCGGGTGAACTTTGGGCTCCCAAAGTTCTGGGATTATAGGGGTGAACCACCATGCCTGGCCTAGAGCACTGGCATTCTTATTTTACTTCTGGGCGATTCCATTAAGAAGAAGAAGAAGGCCAGGAACAATTTTGTATCTGCTTCTACATTGTCCACTGTGGATTTCTGGCTAAGGGATAAGACTGAGAAAGCCCCCGTGTTTTACCAATGGCATCCTGCGGTGCCCTCCTGCTGCTGTGATCATAGAGCACTGTCTGAGATCCTACTCTGTCCCAACAGCACGGGACACTCCCCATGAGGACGATTCAGGTTTTATATCCTGAAG